>NW_005880659.1:0-6226 GCF_000147115.1 Myotis lucifugus | reverse complement strand
CCCCCAGTGGTCATAGTGTTGCAGTGTAGACCTAAGCTGTGCTCACTAAGTGGGAAGTTACTTCACTGGAGGCACAGAGCATCAACCTGATGTCACTCTATCTGTGTGGCTACACCTCATTTGGTCCAGTTTCACTATGTGAAAATCCAGGTAGAGCTTAAAATAATCTTCACAAGAAGATTCACCATGAGAGAGCTTCTGGAAAACTACTCTAACACATTTAAAATATTATTTATTTTCCCAAATCTATGTGTGCACAAGTTTTTAGAGAGCATCTATCATGTGAGGGGAAGTAATATACATCTATTCATCCACTCATTCATTCTAGCATTTATTCAAGAGCATGTGTCAAATGTCCACTATGTTCTGATAGTCACAGGGGGATATAAAAATAAATACCTTATCTCTCTTATTTTGCTTTCTTGCCTTGAGGAGTGGATAGCCCAGAGAGATAGTATGTAAATAGTGTGGCCTTTGGAACCAATCAGATCTGTGTGAAAACTGTGGCCACAGCAGTTACCAGCTGCAAATCATCAGCACATACTTCCTCCAAACCTTAATTTCCTCATCTTTAAAATGAACATAATGTCAGCTTCTATCTCATGGGGAGTGACAATTTTAAATAAGAAATTCATGTGAATAGTGTGACAGAGCAGCTGGTTGTTATTATATTGCAAGGCTTTTCATACAGTGGACAATTTTATTTATTGACCAACTGAGTAAATAAAACAATGAATAAATAAGTAAAACCTATGAAAACTGATTACTGCAATACAATATAATAAGCACTATAATAAAATCAGAAACAAAATCTCATGGGAGAACAGAGATGCAAAAGGTGAAGCCTACTTATGGAGACTCTAGGAGACATGCAGGAAACAATATTTAAATGGTGTAATTAAGGACAAGTAGAAGTTTGCTATGTGGAAAATATGGGGAAAGGTGTGCCAGACAGAAGAAAGAATATGTGTAAAGGCACCGAAATAAAAGTAAATATGGCAGGTGAAGGAATTGTGAGGGGCCAGGTGAATTCTGAATGGAAGGGCTAGAAGGAGGGTTCTTGCAAGTGATGGGGCTAGAGAAATAGGCGAAGGGCAGAGATGAAGGGTCACAAATGCATTGTTAGAACTTATTCTTTAGGTATGGGGAGACAGTGAGGTTTCTGCAGAAGAATGAGGTTCCAAGAGAATTTGGAAACAATTATCCTATATAATAAAAGCCTAATATGCTAAGTGTCCGGGTGTCCGTTCAACCAATCAAAGTGTAATATGCTAATGATATGCTAAGGCCACTCAACCGCTTGCTATGACATGCACTGACCACCAGGGGGGCAGACAGTTAACTGGCCGACCAGTTGCCATGATGTGCACTGACCACCAGGGGGAAGACAATCCAAATGGTAGGTTAGCTTGTTGCTGGGGTCCGGCTGATCCAGACTGAGCAAGATGGGCTGGACACACCCTGGAGCCCTCCGCCTCCATGGCAGCACTAAGGCATCTCCTAAGGGCTCCTGGACTGTGAGAGGACACAGGCCCAGGCTGAGGGATCCCCCACCCCCAGTGCACAAATTTTGTGCACTGGGCCTCTAGTTATTAATATAATTGGTAATGCTGTAGCAGGGGTGGGGAACATCCGGCCTATGGGCCATATAAGGCCTGCAAAATCCTTTGGTCTGGCCCTGCCAAGGCATTAGGGGTGAGTTAATGAAATGTTTGACCAAATATAGCAGGCTAATTTTTAAGTGAACAATTTTGTATGACCCACAAATGATGTTATAAATATCCAAATGGCCCTTGGCAGAAAAAAGTTTCCCCACCCCTGGAAAGGATATAATTGGATGAAAAAAAATTGGCGTCAGAGAGTCCAGTTATGAAATGAAGTCTATTGAGGTGATTTAGGGATGAGATGAGAAAGGTCTGAATTACAGACAGCAGGAATAGAGTGGAAAACTCAAATTTGAGTTTATTTGAGAGGTATTTTCTGGCATAAAATTAATAAAATGTGGAGAGTGATCATTTAGGGTTATTGATAAGGGAGGCAGAGGAGTATTTGTTGATCTTTTCTAGTTTAGAAGATTGGATAAAATGATGAGAAATATAAGAAGATGAGAAGTGGATTAAAATGAATCATGAGTTCAGTTTTAGTCAAACAGTATAAGGCTTTCTCTACAGAGCTGGAAATTAGAATCTGTGGCTTGACAGAAAGGTTTGGAACAGAAATGTGGACTTGCGAATTATTAGCATAGAGAGAGCAATTGAAGTTTGGGTATGGGTGAAGTTGCACATTGAGTTTGGGAACCTTTATGGTCCCTGTCTAATTACCATTTCTAATCCATATCATACTTACAAAAAATGTTCTTCTTTTAAATATAAATGAGCTTCGACTTGCTCATTTGGTGTAACGTACTCCTACTTTTTGTGCATCTGTCATTAATTCATTTAATGTTTAATTCTGTTTCCAAGGGACTGCTCCTTTACTAAAGGCACGTCTCTGTCTTCCAAAACGCTTATGGAAAGAGACTTGGCACCGAAATATAGGACCCCATCAAGTGCACTCCATTTCTTGAAGCACAGATGACAGGAACATGTAGTAATGCCGGGTTTCATTACATGAGCAGGGAACATTAACTAAAATGAGAGGAATGATAACTGACTGTGATGTCCCTATAAAGACAAACACTGACTCAAGATCCATTTGGCACCATTTAGAGCATACTTTCACTCAATCATGTGTATTGTTCCTGATATCCAGATATATTCCAAACCCACCTCCTCTGCCTTCTGAGCTGCAGTAAAGTTATCACATCTAAGTCTGTGAGTGCTGGATTGCTTGATCAACATTCCCCCCTCAACCTCAGACCCTTTGTTCATCACTCATATGACTGAGCAGCCAAAGAAATTCTGAGCCATTCATTATACAATGTTGTCTTCTGTTAATCAGCTATAATTGTGCATAGGATTCTTTCAAATACCATCACTTCCAATTTATGAATACACAATGTTTAGAGTGTTAATTTTAAAATTTTATAAATTTCCTTGCATTCCTCTAGATTAAATAAATCTTTCTAAAACTTTCTGGAATTAAAAAAAAATATGTATATCAATTGTGTTTGGACTCTTTATAGACTAAGGGACCCTCTTAATCATATCCCACTTCTATTTTTTCTAGCTCTTGGTACAGAACAAGGGTAAAAACTTGGCTGCAATTAAAAGTTAAAGTTCTAAGGATATGCCTAGAATTATCATTAAAAAAATAAAAGCTAAAGATTTGTCTAATCAGGCAAGACTTTGAAAATGGGAATATTTTATAGTGCTAAATGTTTCTTCCTAGTGTCCTATTGTGCCATACTCTAAACATTCATAGTACTTTTATAGCACTTGTTTGTACATTTTTTTAAATTACATAAATCCAATTTCTATAAGAATAATTCTTTCCATAGGTGTTAAGTAATATGTGAGTTGTTTACTTCTTGTTTGGAAATAATTCCCCACATTAAAAACATTACTTCTCTGGCTTTTTATTTCCTAATAACCCAAAGACTCATTTTTCCTGGGCCCATTTTTAGCAGGTATAAGAGAGCTCACATTAAAAAAACAAATTCATGTGAATATATGTATGGATGTCAGTACACAAGCAGAGGGAAGAAAACGGTTTCACATAAAATAGGGATTTCCAAGGTGAGAGTTTTATGGCCCTTGCATCATTTGCAAAAGCTGATTCATGAGATTAAGGATCAGACCACAATGCTGTACACTGATAGGTACGACTGTTCATTGACCAATGCCACGTGCCTGTAATCGGCCCTGCTGAGTATTTAGCCTACTCTCATAGCTGCCTTTTAGTTAATGGTTTTCTACCAATTTTTTCTAAAGCAAATAAGTTTGGACAGTTGTTTATTTTTTAATGAAAGGATTATTTTTGTATGGTATTTTCAGAAATAAGTGTACAATTAAATCAACAAAAATTGGAAAAGAGAAAACATTTTTTCTATCCCAGACAAGATTCTGCCATTTCTTTTTTTATTAAACTCCTCATTACATAAAAATAAAACTTTTATGACAATTTAGGTATTCCTAATAAAGTTATAGACATTTTAAGGTTTTAAATAAATTGATGCATTCCATACTTTTGGTAATAACACATATATCCCTCATTGCACATCTTCTTTTATCTCTAACAACAATTTTGCACAATTATTTAGTTCTCAAGTTTAAGTGTGTGTTTGTGTGTTTTTTTGTGTGTGATAACAGAGATGCCAAGTAGTAATTCAAATTTTATGTTTGCAATTTCTTACTTTTTGTCCAAGAACTTTAGTAACCTAATTATTTCGCTCATGATGATCCCATGGATTAACCCACATCTGTTTCATAAATCTAGAAAGATCCCTGAGAATTGTCCAGTATTTTTATGGAAATACATAATAGACTAAACCCAAGCCTTATCTTGTATACATGTGTGTTCATGATATATCCAGGCATATCTTGGAGATATTGAGGGTTTTTGTTCCAGACCAAAGCAATAAAATAAATACTTCGATAGAGTCGCACAAATATTTTCATTTATCGGTGCATATAAAATTATGTTTACACTATACATTAGGCTATTAATTGTACAATAGCATTATGTCTAAAAAACTGCATTATACATACCTTAATTAAAAAATACTTTATTGCCTGCAGTGAGTTGGAATTTTTTACTGGTAGGGGGTCTTTCCTTGATGTTGATGGCTGCTGACTGAGCTGGGTGGTGGTTGCTGAAGATTGGGGTGGCTGTGGCAGTTTCTTAAAATAAGACAACAATGAAGTTTGGTGCAGTGATTGGCTATTTCTTTCACGAACAATTTCTCTCTAGCATGAGATGCTGTTTTATAGCATTTTACCCACCGTAGAACTTCTTTCAAAATTAGAGTCAATCCTTCTGAAACCTTGCCTCTGCTTTATCTAATTTTATGTGATATGCTTTATCTTTCACTTTCATCTTAACAATCTTCACGGCATCTTCATTATCTCACAAAATTCCATCTCACAAAAACACTTTCTTTGTTCATCCATGAGAAGCAATTCCTTATCTGTTAAATTTTTATCGTGAGATTGTAGCAATTCACTCACATCTTCAAACGTCACTTCTAATTCTCATTCTCTTGCTATTTCTGCCACATCTTCAGGTACTTTCTCCACTGAATTCCTAAACCCCTCGAAGTCATCCATGAGAGTCAGAATCAATTTCTTCCAAACTCCTGTTAATGTTGATATGTTGACCTCATCTCATGAATGTTCTGAATGGCATCTAGAATGGTGAATCTTTTCCAGAAGGTTTTCAATTTACTTTGACAAGATTTGTCAGAGGAATCACTGTCTATGGCAGCTATAACCTTACAAAAAACTACAGAATGTTGAAAAAAGAATAGAGGAAGATACAAGCAGAAGAATATACTGTATTCACGGATTGGTAGAATTAAAATCATTAAATGTCCATACTACCCAAAGCAATCTATGGATTCAATGCAATCTCCATTAAAATGCCAACAGTGTATTTCACAGATCTAGAACAAATAATCCCAAAATTTATGTGGAACCATAAAAGACACTGAATGAATTGACATCGCTGTTCTGATAAATTAGAACAAAGTTGGAGGATTGTGCCAACACCAGTCTGGTTTGATTACAAAGCCTTTGTAGTAAAACTTTATAACTGTTATTGTGAATCCTCCAACTTTGTTCTTCTTTCTCAAGATTGCAGTGGGAAATCAACCCAGGCTCTTTTATGGTTCTACATATATTTTGAGATTATTTGTTCTAGATCTGTGAAAAACACTGTTGGCCTTTTAATGGAGATTGCATTGAATCCATAGATTGCCTTGAGAAGGAAGGACATTTAATGATTTTAATCCTACCAATCCGTGAATACAGAAGAATCTTCTGCTTGTATCTTCCTCTATGCTTTTTACCACATTCTGATGGTTTAGTGAGGGTCATGCGGGCCACATGAAGTGATTCCTCTGACAAATCTTGTCAAAGTAAATTGAAAACCTTCTGGAAAAGATTCACCATTCTAGATGCCATTCAGAACATTCATGAGATGAGGTCAACATATCAACATTAACAGGAGTTTGGAAGAAATTGATTCTGACTCTCATGGATGACTTCGAGGGGTTTAGGAATTCAGTGGAGAAAGTACCTGAAGATGTGGCAGAAATAGCAAGAGAATGAGAATTAGAAGTGACGTT
>NW_005880658.1:0-6226 GCF_000147115.1 Myotis lucifugus | reverse complement strand
AGTAAATAAATAAAAAAATCTAAATACTTTTAAAAATTACCTGAGAATTGTCACAAACTCAAGTATGTCTAATTATTTTGCTACCAGTTTTGTACAAAAAAGTATGGGCAGGCACTCTTGGAGCTTATCTGGTGGCCTGGCCCTCAGCTTCTCCAACTCCTGGGCCAGGTATGAACACAGCTCCAAGGGGAAGGGCACCCCCAACATCACCATTGGAAGTGGTGAGAGCTGCACTCTGCCCGTCCTGTTTGTTTTGGCATCTCCCACTTCACTTCTTCCTCTCCCAACTGCCCACCCAGACATCAGGCAAATGATTCATAGAAGCCACATAGTCGATGTCCATGACTGTGAGGCCTACCTACAGGACATGGCCTGCCTTCCATGTCACTCATAGGTTGTGCTTCTCTGACTGCACTTGGCATATTGGTACAGGTGCAGTGCTAGGTAATGTGAACCATGAGGAGACTCACCAACAGTGGGAGTCATTTCTAGGAAGAGAGTACAGCATGAGAGTACCTGTTTGTGTTTGGGCACCCCTTTTCCTTTCTGTGGGGCCTTGGCCAAGTCACCTAACCAGGGGAGTCTGCAAAACGTGGGCCATCACCCCTCCTTTCATGACCTTGATGAACTCCCACGGGTGATGCTAATTGTCCGTCGTGATAGAGATTATTTCCTTCGTTCCCTCTAGGAGTGTGGTCTTATTTAACCCGAGGCCAGGGAGTGGATGGTTGGGCCTTTCATGGTCTGTTTTTGGATCTTTCTAAGACATTTAAGTAAGAGGGAGGAAAAGTTAAAATAGGGGCTAAATGGAAAAATGAGGATCTCAAGGAAACAGGAAACTTGATGTGCTGTGGGATTTCATTTCTCTTGTGCAAAGCACATTTTCTCCAACCGATCATTTCTGAAATAAATGATCCACAATCATTTAATGTGGATGCATCGCAGACCTGGGCTGGGCCCTGTAATTTGGAATAAAACATGACTGACAGGTTGACAGAAAAGTTCGGCCAATAAATTACATACATCCTGTTAGTACAGTCTCATACCTAAAAATATCTTCAGAGGCTCAAGAGAAACTGGCAGTGGCTATGGATTGACTGAAAAAAAAATCATCCATAAAAACTAAGCAAAATTATATCCACACTCCCCAAGCTGTAGTTAAAATTAATTTGCTTTTAGACCAAAAAAAGTCACATATGCCAGTGCAACAGGTCGTTGGTTGAATTCATTCAGTAAAATGTTCATTCAGACTAGTTTGCTGGTGTTGTGTAGGCTCAGCAGGTAGGACTTACGTTTTCTCTGAAACAGAACAACAGGATGTTCCCCTCCTGTAGATGTGGGCTGCATGTCACTCCATGGAGTGTTTTCTGTTTTAGGAAGAAAAGTGGGTGATACTAGTAGCAATAAAGATGGCAGGATTCTAGTTCTGACCAATCAAATGTGCTCACTTGCTTCAGTTTCTCCATCCAAAAAGCAGAACCTTTAATTCCTGTAATACCAACACTTGCTGCCTTGTAGCTGGAAGTTGCTTCTACACAGTTTTGCGAAGTGCATTATGCCCACAGGAAGCAATTCCAGGCTTCAGATTTTCTCAGATAGCGCTCAGGAGTTGCCTTCCAGCTCCCTGGTGGAAGACCAGCATCTGGCTGCAAAGGAACTCCAGGTGAGCATAATCTGGGTTGGAATTGGGAAGGCGGTTCCTCAGCTACTGCTCCCCATCACTGTTGCCAGTTCAGGTCAGAAAACCTAAATAATTTGTTTAACCTGATCCCCTTTCCCTACCTTGAGGGAAAACTCCTATAAGCTCACTGTAAACACAATTATGCCATGTGGGGCTTTCATTAATCTAGTACAAACCACAGCCTGACATACACTGGGCAGGATTTACTTTTTTTTTTCTTCACCCATTTTCAGTACCAGCTTATCCTCACACTTCCCACCCAGAGGTGGTGGTTTGTAGAGTGTGAATTGGGGGAAGAGAAAAGTTACCAGAGCCAATCTCTGCCATGGCAAAAGCATTCTCCAGGACCCAGAGATGGCCATGGATTCTTAGGGTAGAGTCTGAGGGGACTCCAAGTTCATCAAGAAGTGCTGAAGAGATCATTTTCTAAATGAGGAGACGAGTCCCAGAAGTCACCCAGCTTGTGAGTGGTTTTCATTCATTTAGCAAATGTTAATTAGACACCACTTTATGCAGATACTGAGGGTGGCACAAGGATGCAGAGGTCAATAAGACAGATATGGTGTCTACCCTCAGAACCTCTCTTTCTCTTACATAGCCTGTAGGCTCAGATTTAGCTATGGACAGCCACAGCTTCACGCTGGCGGAAAACTGTGTTTAGTAGACTCTTTGGACCAAAACCCACAATAACAAAGACACTTAACATTTCATTTCAGTGCATGAAGAATATTTATGTGTATAACTAAAAATTATTATTGTACATAAAATAGAAAACTTCCAGGAACCATCTTTATGTTTATTATGTATGATGAGCTCTAGTATTTTCTGTTTTGTTTTTCAGAAATCTGACTACGATCCCCTTGAGAAGGTGAAGGGCTGTTTTGTAGCTGAGCATTCCCTGAAGCCTAGGGGTGTGGTGACATTGGTGGAATTGTGATTTAATGAAGGCTTTCGAGGATTTGGGGGATTATGGTGTGGAGGATGAGGAACCAGCTGCTTTTGCTTGCTTGAGGCACTGGGGACTGAGCTGGAGGAAGTGGACTTAAATGGTAATGGCTGTGATTTAGAATAGACAGAGGCTAGCGGCAAAGGCTACCAGCAGGACCTTGAGAAGGCTTCTTCCTGGGAAAATGTCATGACGGGAATGGAAGCAGTGGGAGGATAACAGGTCCCATAGAACCTATAGCATGGAAGTTTGGGGATCAAGACTCATTGGAAAGTGGCCATGTGGTCTCAGCAGTAGCCCGGACAGAACCCCTCCCTCCTGTCCCCCCTCACCCTCAGGTAGCATAGTACATACTCAAAAGTTCAGGGACTCATGACTTTAGGGTCTGGGAGACTGCCTCCTTCGAATCTATAATCCAACCCTTTTACACAACCCATCTTTCCCAGTGAATTAAAGGAAAGAAAATTCAGAATTATTCACAATAGTGGGTTGGTTCCTCTGAGCTCTAGGAAGGAACTGGAGATGTTTATTTGGAGAGGAAAAGATTAAGTCCCAACAAATGTCTCCAAATAGTAAAAAAACGTGATGATGTGGAAGAATGAGTAGATTATTTATTTACTTATTTACTAGTATATCTTTATTTTTTGGATGACAGAACTAGAATTGATGGGTGATAGAAATAGGGAAACAGACTTTTCAACTCAAAGTCAGAAGGAACTTTCTAAAGAGTAAATGCTGCCTATCTCAGCAAGTGTGATCGCAATGACCAAGGTGAAGAAATGGTTGGGTTCATTTGCTCACTCACCAAGCTTTACTGAGTTCCCTTACATGCAGTGTACTGTGCCAGTGCCAGGAATAGATTGCTCTTGAGGGTCTTTC
Organism: Myotis lucifugus; assembly: GCF_000147115.1. NCBI lineage: Eukaryota > Metazoa > Chordata > Mammalia > Chiroptera > Vespertilionidae > Myotis > Myotis lucifugus. Next base: position 2,720 of record NW_005880658.1, on the reverse strand, counting down.
AGAAAAAATTTCTGCATTGATTGAGAAATAGAATTTGGTACTTAGATTTCTTCCAATTCTAGAATCTTTTTCAAGGTTGCAAAGGTGCCTGTAAGTTAAGAAAAAGAGCTGTTAAAGCCCATGCAATGAGGGCACCTCTGAATAGTGTTATCATGGCGATTGGGAACAAAGACTACCGCAAACAGAAATGATTAGGGACTTTGGGATTATCAAGAGCCTATCTTACATTGTTTATCTTTAAAAGTTCCCTACTACCCATAGGATAAAGTTGGAGTTGTTTAGCCTGGCCAACTGATCTACCAAGTCATTGCAATGTCTTATCTTGCTGCCCCCAAATGGTGATTCTCCAGGCCAGCCTGTCTGAACTACTCATTTTCCTTTTATATTAGTGACGATACTCATTCTCCCAGCTTCCTGAATGTCTCTCCTTTCCTCTCCACTGTACTCCTCATGCCCACTAGTCAAAGCCCTTGTTGCTCTGGCCAGTGTGGCTCAATTGGTTGAGTATCATCCCTTGCACCAAAAGATCTCTGGTTTGATTTCCGGTCAGGGCACATACCCAGCTTGTGGGTTTGATCCCCCGTCAAGGTGCATGTAGGAGACAACCAATCTATGTTTCTCTCTCACATTGATGTTTCTCTCTCTCTCTCTCTCTCTCTCTCTCTCTCTCTCTCTCTCTCCCTCTCTCTCTCTCTCTCCCCCCCACTCTTTCTCCCTCCCTCCTTCCCTGTAAAATCAATAAAAACATATTTTTTTAAAAGCCCTTCTTTATGAAACCTTCCTTGACCTGCTTAGTCTCACTCTATCTTCTTGTTATTTGCACATCCTGTCTGTATTAGTCTTTTGGCATCTCTTGGGTTTAACTTTGGGCACACGTCTAATTTACCTCACCAATTGGATTGTGATCTCCCTGTGGGCAGAGGCCACACGTTCTACTTTGTTATATACTCTTTTGCCACAGGGCAAAGCATACCTTCAATTCATGTAGAATTGGCTGCAAGTGAACAAGACCTTTCATTATCCATTCTTGTTGCAACACAGTCACAGCTCAGGCCTATTGTTCATATGAATGGAGAAAGTCTTGTAGATAACAATGCTGAAAACATTTCAAGATGTCTGTAGTAGGTTCATATTTCACTTGCGTTTTGAACAACAAGGGTTTTTATTTTTATTTATTTATCAAAAAAATCTTATAGCATTTACATGTGAGCCAAGAACTAGCCTTTTTGGCCCATGAGCCTTCTTTGAAGAGCTTGCCCTTTTTTGTTCTCATTTTCTTTGTCTTGGACAATTGGTATGGCTCTGCATGGTATGTCACTCACTGATTTCAATTCTACATGGCTGGTGAAAAAAAAAGAAAAACTGGAATCTGGAAGAGTTTGTAGAATCTTTTGGGGCAGGCTTCTGTCTTCTTGCAGGTTTGCAGTCATCTAAAATGAGCCATACCTCTCTGACTTCTCTAGCAAGACTTATAGTATTTCTTCACAGCCCACTTCTCTTTTACAGCTCTGTTGATCCCATTCATTTCACACAGGTCTCTACTTTCTACTTCTTGAACCATTTCAGGACCATGGCATAAGATCTCTATGCTCCAGGAGGTTTTCATCCAATAGTGGAGTAGAGGATGGGCCATAAGAAGATTCTCAGAAGGAATATTTCTTCTTGGAGGGTTGTCTCATTGACCCATATAAGCATGGAAATGAGGTGTGAAGTGTGGTCACATCAGTTTTCTCCTAGAGGAAACCAGTTTTCTCCTAGAATAAGGAAAGTTTAAAGGGAGTTTATCATTAAGCTTTGCCTTATACCACCCTCCTCACTTTCCTCACCACACACACACACACACACACACACACACACGCACACGCACACGCACACGCACACGCACACACACACACACACAGTCTTTTTCTGGGCTTCCAAATATCTTATGGAACTGTAGTTAAGTTAGAGTAAGTTAGAGATTTATCTTTTCAAATATAGTAATAAAACCTCATTTTCTGGAAACACAGTATTTTTCTTAACCAATAGATTTAAGAGAACAAATTCTGGGATTTGCATGCAAATGACCTTACTCAGTCACCTCTGCATTTTACAGATGAAGAAACTGAGGCCCAGAGAGGCTGAATCAGTCACCTGAGACCACATGGTGCTTCCTTGATAGACAGGACTTAGACTTTCCAACTCCTGCATCCTGGTTGGTTGCTGCTCACAGAGGATGATGACAAATCCCAAGAGCTCATGAATATTCCTTTCCTTCATGGGCTCAGCACCAGCAGGCATGCTCTGAAGAAAATTGTTGTTTTATTTGGTTGTACTAATGCTAGCCTTTGTTTTGAAATTGATTGGCACTGTTTCCCATTATCACAATAGGTTAAGGCTGAATTTATTCTGCTGTTATTCAAATTGCATACTTTTCTAAAACGCTTATTAGATGAAAAGCTTGGGAAACCAAATAGGTTGTCTCTTTCCAAGAAGTTCTTAAAAACACACGAAAAGAGTGTTTTCTAGATGATAAGAAATGTATTAATTATTGGGGATTGATCTTAAGGATCTAAGGGGAACATTGAAAGTACTAAGAGAGCTTATAGAGAGAGACCACATTTCCCAGCTCATGCAATGCTTGATCAATACAATTCAGTTTGTTTTATCAAACATGACTGACTGCTGAATATGTACTAGGCAGTGCACTAGACAGGAGCTTTAGATGCAGATAGAGGAGT
>NW_005880657.1:0-6226 GCF_000147115.1 Myotis lucifugus | reverse complement strand
CCATAACACACACATCCTCCCTCCTCCCATAACACACATAATCCTCCCGGGAGGCGCTGGGCGGGAAGGCCCTATGCTGAGAGTACGGAATCTTCTGGGTGGAGCCCGAGGATGAGGCCGGAGGGCAGGCGGGCGACTGGCTTTAGACGTGTGGGCTCCCACCTCTGCTGCTGCCCCAGGGAAAGGGGTCCAGGGGACTCAAATGCGGGTGAATTCGCCGGGAGGGTTAGGGTCGGAGATGGAGACATTTTCCTCATGCCCCGGTGTGGGCTCCATCCTCAGTGGGGGGCGTGCAGGAGGCAGCCAATCAATGATTCCCTCTCATCACTGGTGTTTCTCTCTCTCCCTCTCCCTTCCTCTGAAATCAATAAAAGTATATTTAAAAAAAACAACAAAAAAAAAACAAAAAAATGAGCCTCGTGATCTCACCTCATTTCAACCCCAAAGCTGCTCGTCCCGTCCTCCCTAGTCACCCATCATTCAGGCCGCAAATGGCAGGGTCTGCATGACTCCTCATGTCCAGCTAGACACCCGAATCCTTTTCATCAGCAAATCTCGTCAGAGGCATGTTCACAGTGCAGCCTGAACTCAACCACCCCTCACCAGCAGCACCCCGACCCTGGCCGGTTCCCCTGCAGGTCTTCCTGGATCACCAGCAGCACCCCAACCCTGGTCAGGTCCCCGCAGGTCTTCCTGGATCACCAGCAGCACCCTGACCCTGGCCAGTTCCCCGCAAGTCTTCCTGGGTCACCAGCAGCACCCTGACCCTGGCCTGTTCCCCTGCAGGTCTTCCTGGATCACCAGCAGCACCCTGACCCTGGCCGGTTCCCCGCAGGTCTTCCTGGATCACCAGCAGCACCCTGACCCTGGCCGGTTCCCCCACAGCTCTCCCCTGGATCACCCAGCAGCACCCTGACCCTGGCCAGTTCCCCCACAGCTCTTCCCTGGATCACCCAGCAGCACCCTGACCCTGGCCAGTTCCCCCACAGCTCTCCCCTGGATTGGGGCGCTAGCTTCCTCGCCGGGCTTCCTGCTGCTGCCCTCGCCCGGCCTGAGCCTGGTCTCCAATGGGGATCATTTACTCTTATTCCACCACCAACAAACAGGTGGGGAAAATGACATGGGACAAAAGGGATGGAGGCCGATGACCCTGAGAGGGAGAAACAAAGGAGCGAGCCCTCCTATTGGCCCAGCGAATGGCCTGGGGAGAATTTCCAGGCTGGAGTGCAGGGACCAGAGCGGTTGATGGAGGCCCTGAGGACCTGGGAAGGCGAAGGCAGGGAGAATGTGCAGCGCCAGGGACCTGGGAGGCCCTGGATTCTGAGTGCTGACAGCTGGTGTGTGAGGCAAGTCCCCAAGGCCAGGGGAACCCAGCCAGGGTTGGGGGACAGCGTCACCTCGGGCCCATCTCACCGCTACTGAGGCAATCCCTTTGGCATGTCTCCCAGGAAGTACAAAGTACTCCCCCTGCTCCCTTCAATGCTAACAGGAGTCCCCAATTTGGAAACATTATTTGAAAAAGGAAACATTATTCAGTGCAAAACAACCCCATGGTGATGCAGCACAGGTGCAAGGAACTCGGGCCGGGCAGCCCTGGGCCAGGCCCCTCTCCAGCCAGGCCCCTCTGCTCTGGAGAGCCAGTGTCAGTGTTTCAGCTCAGCCAGGGAGACCCAGTCTTAAAGGAAAGGGTGCTCCGGGGAGAGAGGAGCTGATTTATATGGCCGGAAGTCCCCGCCCCTGATTGGTCTGTCTTCATGCAAATGAGGATTCTAAGTCCTTGTAATTTGATTGGTCCAAAAGGCACTGTCCTGATTGGTCAGAATAGAGCCACCCTGATTGGCCAGAGCTGAGGGAAAGCCTCAGTCCTATTGGTTGAAATAGGATTCCAGGAACTCCTTTTTAAAGATGGCGGGAACAGGCAGGCAGGCAGGCAGGCAGGCGTTCAGTGTTGGCTTCAGCTGCAGGGGCTTGTCCTCACGGGTTTCCCTCTCCTGACTGAACAGGGGCTCAGCAGCAAGTGTGGAGGCTCTGGGAGGAGGCCAGGCAGACCCAGCCTCTGTCCTGTGACGACTAAGGCAACAGCCACCCAATTCCCAGACTTGCTCGTTACCTCCCTACAACACTGTGTCTGATTAAACTCTCAGAAGGCAGCCATCGTAATGCCCATTTCACCCACGATCAAACCAAAGCCTCGCAGAATTCAAAGAACTGCCCTAGCCGGTTTGGCTCAATGGATAGAGCATCAGCCTGCAAACCAAAGGGTCCTGGGTTCGATTCCAGTCAAGGGCATGTACCTTGGTTGCAGGCTCCTCCCCTGCCCAGGCGCTGGTCGGGGCTTATGCAGGTGGCAACCAATCGGTGTGTTTCTCTCACATGGATGTTTCTCTCTGTCTTTCCCTCTTTCTTCCACTCTCCCTAAGAATCAATGGAAAAATATCCTTGGGCGAGGATTAAAAAAGAGAGAAAGAACTTACCAAAAACATGTGTCTGAGCAGCTGGCAGCCAGAGCACAGCTGCTCTGAGTCCGTATAGTCTTCTGAATTGTGCTTGACTACGCCAACTGTCAGGGCAGGTTCCTTCTCACGCCCCGCCCATGGCACTAACTGTGGGGGCCACGCCCCTCTGCCAGGGCCTGGACCTTCTTGGACACCCGGTGGTAGTCGGAGAAGCCATGAGAAGTTGAGGGTGTATATATAGAAAAGCCTTTATTGTAGGAGCCAGTGGCCATATAGCCAGCAGACAAAACAGTCCTTCGCAGCAAAGTCCCATACGGGAAGCTGCACACCGGCTGATAAACGAACACACCTTTCCCATTAAGCAGTAGCAGTCGCTGTACCCACAGCCGTAATCTGAGCAGCCGCACGCTGCCTCAGACTCACAGCTTCACACAGCAGCGGCTGAGCTCTCTGCCTCGGCTCTTCTCTAGCCTCTCTGGACTCCTCTCCAGGCCTTGCCAGCCTCTTCGGCCTCCGTATAGGTCTTCATCCCTGGGGCAGCCCAAGATTTTAATTCGCTGTTGCTCCCAGATCTCCACCTTAGTTTCAGCTCACGATTCTGATGGATTCATATATATCTATCTTTGAGGATTCTATCATTTCCTAAGGACTTGGCATGTTTCATCTAGGATCTGAGTTACCTAGCGCAGAGGGTCCTCCAAACACTGGGACTCCCACATGGTCGCCAGAGAAGCCCATGAGCTCCCTTCTCTGAATGTAGGAACTTATGTTCCCAGAACCCAGTGTGGGGACCACCTCATACTTGGCAGGTGATGAATGACTTAAAAGAAGAATGATAAAAACCACACCCCGGGCTCTCTAGATTGGTTAGGAGTCAGAGGTGCAATCTCTCTTTCCAGCCACCTGGGGAGCCATGATTTATTTATTTATTTATTTATTTATTTTTAATTAAATCTTTATTGTTCAGATTATGACATTGGTTCCTCTTTTTTCCCACTGTTATGGGTTGACTCAGCGAGATAGACCACCAACTCAGAATTTAAATTTAAGAGCCTTTATTAAGCTGGCCAGCTGACCACAGTCACAGCACCCTGCCAAAGCAGAGGCTGAACTGCAGTGCAGATTACTACAGGAGTTACATTTTATTATTAAATTTTGTGGAGGCCCAGAGAAAATGTGTCTTTCAAATTCTGGGCCCCCAATATGGAGGAAACTCTCTTTATTTATACTTTTTCCAGTCCTTTGTTCCCAAATTTGGAATGAGACTTCCGGGCCTTCTGAGAAAGAAGGCCTGCATGCTGGGAAGGGGCCATGAGACCAAATCTCAAGGCCTGGCCTGATGTCAGTACCTTCCTATCTATGTGTTTTAGGAACAGACAGAACAGCATGACCCGTCTGGCCGAAGCACCAGATATGCAGCCCAGCACACCACCATAACTCCCCTCCACCCAGTTCCCACCCCACCCTCCGCCCTCACTCCCCACCCACTGTCCTCATCCATAGGTGCACGATTATTGTCCAATCTCTTCCTGCACCCCCCACACCCATTCCCGCCCCCCCCCCGCCCAAGAATAGTCAGTTCATTCCCTTTCTATGTCCCTGATTCTATTACAATCACCAGTTCATACTGTTCATCAGATTATTTATTCACTTGGTTTTTAGATTCACTTGTTGATAGATGTGTATTTGTTGTTCATAATTTGTATCTTTACCTTTTTCTTCTTCTTCCTCTTCTTAAAGGATACCTTTCAGCATTTCATATAATACTGGTTTGGTGGTGATGAACTCCTTTAGCTTTTTCTTATCTGTGAAGCTCTTTATCTGACCTTCAATTCTGAATGATAGCTTTGCTGGATAAAGTACTCTTGGTTGTAGGTTCTTGGTATTCATCACTTTGAATATTTCTTGCCATTCTCTTCTGGCCTGCAAAGTTTCTGTTGAGAAATCAGCTGACAGTCGTATGGGTACTCCCTTGTAGGTAACTGATTTTCTTTCTCTTGCTGCTTTTAAGATTCTCTCTTTGTCTTTTGATCTTGGCATTTTAATTATGATGTGTGTTGGTGTGGTCCTCTTTGGATTCCTTTTGTTTGGGGTTCTCTGTGCTTCCTGGACTTGGAAGTCTATTTCTTTCTTTCTTTTTTTTTTAATATATTTTATTGATTTTTTACAGAGAGGAAGGGAGAGAGATAGAGAGTTAGAAACATCGATGAGATAGAAACATCGATCAGCTGCCTCCTGCACACCTCCCACTGGAGATGTGCCCGCAACCCAGGTACATGCCCTTGACCAGAATCGAACCCAGGACCTCTCAGTCCGCAGGCTGACACTCTATCCACTGAGCCAAACCGGTTCCGGAGGAAGTCTATTTCTTTCACCAGGTAGGGGAAGTTTTCTGTCATTATTTCTTCAAATAGGTTTTCAATATCTTGCTCTCTCTCTTCTTCTGGCACCCCCATAATTCAGATGTTGGTACGCTTGAAGCTGTCCCAGAGGCTCCTTACACTATCTTCGTATTTTTGGATTCTTTTTTCATTTTGCTTTTCCGGTTGGGTGTTTTTTGCTTCTTCATATTTCAAATCTTTGACTTGATTCTTGCCATCCTCTGGTCTGCTGTTGGGAGTCTGTATAATATTCTTTATTTCAGTCAGTGTATGCTTAATTTCTAGTTGGTTCTTTATCACAACATCGAGGGTTTCACTAGATTTCTTGAAGATCTCACTACATTTATCGGCGGTCTCACCAGTCTTTTCGAGGGCCTTACTAAATTTATCGGCGGCTTCTAGACAGTTCTTTAAAGACCTTAAAAGTGTGGTTTTGAACTCTATATCCAGCAGTTTGCTTTCCTCCATTTCTGTCGTTTGTGTCCTGTTTCTTTGTCTCGGCATTTTTTATGCTTCACTGTGTTGATAGGGTGCCTTTCTGTGCTAAGTGTCCCAATTACCTGAGGTAGACACTCTTGGTGCACCCCCTTGTGGGCTTTGTGCACAGTCTTGTTGTAATTAAGCCTTGATTGTTGTAGTTATCACTGGGAGGAATTGACCTCCAGGCCAATTGGCTGTGAGAATCAGCTGTGTCTGCAGTGGGAGAACTTCTGTGCTGGAGACACCCCTCTGGGGCAAGACTTGCTTCAATGGGGCTTTGGTGCTCACTGCGTCTGCCCCCTGAGTGTGTCTTTTATGGTTCCACAGAGCTGCAAACTGGATGGTCCCACTCTGACCTCTGGGCTTCCTGGCTCCTGGATCTCTAGGGAGGTGCTAATCTAGCCTTTGCCTGAGGCTATCCAGCAAAAGCCTCCCTGCAGGGCTTGGGTGGGGCAGGTCCCATGGGATCAACAGGGCGGAGCGAGCAGTTATGGCTGCTCTCAGTCTTGCCCTCAGAGGCTCTGCTTCTCAGTGTCTGGGTAATCACTGCAAGCCCCTCGGAGAGAAAGCTGCCCTCAGGTTCCGACCAATGCTTCTCCCGTATGAGTCTGGGTCCCTAGAGACTCGCCCGGAACTGGAGCTCAGAGCCTGAGACTCCCTCCTGATTGAAAACGACAACCGCGCCCTCAGCCACCAGCCCGCTCCACATGCACTCCGCACCTTAGTATTTTACTTCAGCACTGTGCCTCCTCTGAGTCTCGGTATGCTTTTCTCTTTCCTTCTAGTTGTAGAATTTCCACTCAGCCAGCCTTCCTGTGGTTCTGGATGATGTCCGTTCCGTCTTTTAGTTGTATTTTTGAAGTGGTTGTGTGAGGCAGCAATCTCCGGTGTTTACCTATGCCGCCATCT
>NW_005880656.1:0-6226 GCF_000147115.1 Myotis lucifugus | reverse complement strand
TTAAACCCCACAGCAGGGCAGAAACATTCTCGCTCTTCATTAACATTCCCTCTTGGTCTCAGTTTGCATCTCTCTGTCCATTTTCTAGCTCTGAATGGAAGTTTCCTGGGAAACCTTTCCTATGAATGGAATGTATGAGATTTGTCCTCTGGGAGTAAAATTTAAAAAACATACACCACCACAGAAAACTACAACAAAAAACTTCTCCCCCTGCAACATCGCCATCAGGAGCAGATAACACCTATCTTTTTTCAACTATAAGTGAAGATTCTGATGCTCTGGTATTCAGTAATACTAAGAATGTTGTTCCCTCAAACAGCAAAGCCTTCTTTCTTACTGGTTAAATAGCGCTGCCATCATGAGTTTGCCATGTATCCATCCAGACCCCTCTGTATGCCTCACATGCACAGAAGTATAAAGACAGGATGCAGAAAATACATTGCAAAGTTAGCCAATCTTAACATTCCTACAGAAATATGTATTGTGCAACAACATCCTATTTTCCTATTTCATTCAGTTAAAAGGAGGTTAACTCAGTCTTACCCAATATAGTAAAAACACAAAGTGCAAAAAGTGTGCATATCATGTCCCTTTTGTGTTAAAAGAATAAATATTAATATGTACAGAGGTGGGAAAAAGAAAGATGCTACCTTTCCCTGAATGTAACTTTTTTGCTAGTTTTGACTGTGGGATTAGGTATTCTTTTACATACTTTAAAGCAATTTTTTAAAATAGAAACCAAAAATAAACAGAAATATTTGAAACTAACAGTAAGTGAAGTTGGTGACATAACCACACAAGAAAATAAAACACTTCATATGACATAGTCTTATATGGTCTGTCCTTGAGGGGTTATGGCGAAATGTCACAAAGACCACGAATAATCTTTTGAGATGTAATCTGGAGACCTTTCCTTAATAGTTGATGTGTTGTCAATTTTTGAACAATATGGGTTTGAACTGTGTAGGTCCAGTTATACATGAATTTTTTTCAATAAATATGTACAGTATTGTAAGTGTATTTATTTTCTTTTACGATTTTCTCAATAATATTTATCTCCTCTAGGTTACCTTATTTTAAGAATGCAGTACATAATGCACAAAATAATTTAATCATCTATTTATGTAATCACTGAGGCTTCTGGTCAACAGTAGGTACTCCTAGTTAAGCTTTGGGGGAATCAAAGTTACACTTGTATTTTTGTCCCCTCCCGGATGTTCTTCAAGGGTCAGCTGTACATATAACTACTTTCCAGAACTGATCCATAATAGTCAGCCACTCAGAAAGATATGCTTGGCTTGTCCACCATGCTCTGGTGGACACCTGCCCAGGAACGCAAAGTGTTTTGGGAAAGCAGAGCTCGGCTCTGCGCATGCGCTGCTCTTCTGACAGCTGCCCAGCGCTAGCAGAGATTTCAGAAACCAAAGCGCTTCCACTGGCACCTGCGCTGTAGAGAGCAACCCAGGCGGATCCTGGAAAACTGCCACCTGTGTGTGGACAGCTGGGTCCTGCTCCCCTGACAGATCCCTTCCCCTCTTTAGCGCTGCACAGGCGCTTCCCCTGGGCTTGCAGGGCCTCCAGGGAAGCAGGGGCCTCTGCCTGTCACTGTGCTCATGGCCATCAAGCCCACACCCCCACCCGCAGCCAATCAGAACCACAGGAGAGACCTGGAGGACCTGCACCTTTGCTGGCCCTGGGTCCTCCCTGTCCCTTGCGCGTGCCCCTCACCCAGAATTGTAGTGCGCGCTCCTTCCTGGAGCCCTTGTCACATATTCCAAGTGTTCCCCAGCAACAGGCTTAACGTTAGCTCTTGGCTTTAGACAGTTTTGGCTGCTGAAGCTGCTCACTGACTCTCTGTTAGAGGCCAGACCTGTCCCAAGCGCCCAATGGGCGGTTTCCTGGCCAGGCTCTGGTGCCGCCCCGAGCCTATGGCATCTGGGCCTGCCCTCCCAGTGCCCTTAGCTGTGCCCAGCCCAGCTGTGCAAGTGCCTCCCTGGCTCTGGGGCCCTGATGGCTCTGGAGAGGCGAGGTCTGCCTTTAGGCCTGTTGGGGCTCAGCGGGGCGTCCCTTCCCTGGTACCCAGGCCCGGGCCTCTGCGGAGGATCATCTTCTCTCAGGTGCCAGCAGGCGCCAGCCGCAGGAAACCCCAGGCCTTCGCGATGAGCTCCTGCACCACTAGAAATGCCATCACCAGCTCCTACAGCTCCACCCGAGGTTTCCCTCCGGGGCAGAGCAGGAGGGTGTCCACCTGCGCATGCAGACAGCGCAGTTCCGCTTTCCACAAGCCCACTTGCCCCGCCAGGCGGCCCCCAGGGTCCTTAAAGGCAGGGAGCCAGCAGGGCCCACAGGCTCCCTCCTCAGCTCCCCTGCTCCCCCAGCTGGAGAGGCAGCAGGGAAAGGACCAACATGGCACCAGCAGCCAGAAGGGATCCCGGAGGAACAGCTCACCGGCCCGTGACAGTTCCAGGCCCCCCGACGTAAGGTGACTCTGCTGCCACACAGGCGGGGGGAGCCTCTGAAGCTGCCATCACATCCTCACCTGGGCTTCCGGGTCACAGCCCAGAACCTGGATGTGGAGAAGAAAGCCACGCTCCAGAGCATCCACGCTGCTCTGTGGGGTGAGACTGAGGCCATCTCAGGCTGCTGTGCTCCAGAGCCTGGGTGTCCTTCCCTCCTCCCTGCTGCCAGCACTGCTCCTGTCACCATTGCCAGTCCCCATCCCTCCCCCAGCCTGCCAGTGCCTTCTGCAGGCAGTGCCTGCCCCTCAACAACCACAACCACAGGCTTGGCTCCCCAGCCCACCTCTGACACAGAGGTCACCCCCATGGACACCACCCCACCTATCTGTGCTCAGGTGTCCAGGGCGCCCCCTTGTTCTACTGTTGGAAATCAGGCAGCTCCAGCCCCAGCCCAGGCCCCAAACTCTGCTACAGGCCAGCCAGCCTTGGGCAGCACCATGCAGGCCCCTTTTGGGGCCTCAGTATCCACAACTTCCACCTTGACTACCCATGCCAGCACCAGGCCAGCCTTTGCTTCCACCCCAGGTGTAGGCCCCTCAGGTTCAACCACTGTCAGCTCTGGGGGAAGTTTGGGCAGGAACAGCAGAAAGCGAAAGGGCTCTCACAGGAATGCTGCCATAGTGACCAGAACCAAGGTCCCCAGCACTCCCTCTGGCCCAGCCACTCTCAGCTCTGGGGGGGCTTTGGGCAGGAACACCCGAAAGCGCTATCGCCCAGATGCTGCCATGATGACCCACACCGAGGGCCCCAGCACTAAGAAACCCATGAAGTCCTGTCCTCAGAGGTACACCCAAGCAGGGCCATCTTTCCTCCAGCCCAAGGCCCAGCACCAGGGCCAGCTGGGCGGCCTCTAGTGGGGTGTCCATCACCCCCCACACCAGCAGCACCCCCCTCTGCTGTGGGCACAGCAAGAACAGCCTTGCTGTTAGGGGCAACTGTGGTTTGTCCAGAAAATGGTTGGGCCATCAGGGGAGTTCTTACTGAAGCACTAAGCCCTTTGTTTGAGCCCCACAGCAGGGCCTTTGGGCTGAGAGGTGTCTTGGAGACAATGCTGAAACCTGAGAGGGTCAGGGAACAGGCTTCGTTCACTGTCCAGAGAGTGGAGAAGAGGGGGTTGGAACTCTGATATCCTGTTGTATATTCAAGAGGAGGCTAGAAATGAAGCGATGGTCCAGGCACAAATAGAAAGAGGACACTTCCTGGTCTTTCTGGGGAGGGGGTGGCAGTTTCCCCCCCGAATCAGGGATGCACATCTTTTCTTTCCATTCATGGATCCCTTTGGTCGTTGTCATGCTGACTGCCAATGGTCCCGGAGCCGCTGAGTGTGTCATGGAGCACAGAGATTGGATTATAATGAGGGGTGAGATCCTTTGGGGTGAGCTCCCTGCCATCTGGGCTGAAACAGGTTGAAGCTGGTCTTTATGGCTCACCCACCACAGGCTACTTCCTGCCTAAGAGACAAAACAGCTCTGCTGTGCAGGGTGCCTCGCAGCTGCTGAGAAACACAGTGCTGTGACCAGTACTGAGCCCTCGGGCAGCATCACTGCTCAAGGTCAGACAGCACTGGCTCTGGCCCTGCAGTTTGGGGTTTGAGCAGCACCTGTGGGCTTTGGAGCTGAGCCCCTACCCCAGATGTTTGCTGCACATTTGGAGACCTCAGCACTACAGTGGAAACAAGTGGGGTTCCCGGCACCAGCCACTATGAGAGAAGTTGAAGTCTGCATGCCTGCAGTCCCCACACCAGAACACTCCAAAGGTGAGCAGAGGCCCTGCACTAAGAACGCCCAGGTGCTTGGAGGCACTGTTGCCCCCTCCCCCAAGTCTCACCTTTGAAGCTGCACCCACGCAGAGCTCCCTTATGTCCATTCAAGAGCCCAGCACCACTGCCAGGAAGGGCTGCCTTTAGTGGGGTGTTTGTCCTGGCTCCACCCCCAGCGATCCACCTCTGTGGTGGGCACAGTGAGAAGAGCCTTGCCATTAGGGCCCCCTCATGGACTGCCCAGGACTTGGTTGGGCAGAAAACCATCGCCCATCAACTGGGTCCTTTTCCTCCCTTTCGCCTTCCACTCCCCTCAGGTCTAACAGGCAAATGCTGGCCTAAAACTCAGCCTCCACCAGAAGCAGCCTGTGACCACCTTCTTCCCAGTTGGGACCCTGTTTCATCCTTCTACACAGACAGTAGAACTCTAGCCCTGACCTCTGCCACCTGGAAGCAAACTGGGTGCCCATTGATACAACAGCCCATTCCTAGCCCTGACCTGCAGTTTCCCACAAAGATGCTTGGGATGAGGCTGTTGTCCAATCCCTGTGTTCCGAGGTCTCAAGACTATAGACAAGAGGCTCGGGGTGCTTCCCTTTGTTATTCCTGTGATGCTGTCACAAATGTGTGATTCTGGGCGCCCCTGGGACTCCCAGATGCCAGTGTGAGTAAAACTCTAACTGAGTGGGGTGCTGGGGAGCATGGGCAGGACAGGGCCTGCTGACCCTTCTGTCACTACAGTGGCTGTAGAGGGTTGCATCCTGCATGGATTTGGCTGGCTTCCTGCTTGGCAATGAGATCGTGGCTCTTCATGAAGCTGGGCAAGAGCTTCTGCCCTGATGTGGGTCCAAGCCTGAAGGTCCAGGACCTGGAGCAGCTGAAGTAGAACACCTGAGTTCAGAGCACGGGGTACAGGCTGAGGTAGTCCCCCAGACATTCCATGCTCCTCCCTGTGCTCTGTGAGAGCACGTGCTTCCCAGAAATCTCTCTCTGCTCTCCTTCCTGCTCCTAAGACCCGCAGACTCTTTTCCACCCCAGGGCCGGTGCACATCCTATTCTTGGTTTTATCCCTCATCTTCCATGTCTGGTTCCTTGTAATATTCAGGTCTCCCCCTCACTAATTGTAAATTCCCACCCTCACCCACATTCTCTTTCATATCACCTTGTTGATTTTCTTCACAATTGTTATCACCAGCTGCAACTATTCATGTATTTGTTACTTTAATATTTACTGACTGTTGTCTGTCTCCCCTTTTTGACTGAACTTCATGAGGACAGGCAAGGACATCTGTGTTATTCCCCATTATGGTCCCAGGGTCTGGAAGAGCCCAGCATCAGGTAAATGCCCGCAAAACAAGTGTTGAGTGAGTCAGTGCCTTCTGTGAGCCAAGCCCTCTTCTAAATGCAGCAAGACCAACATTTCATAGACCCCATATGCGCACCCAGTTACAACTCACACAGAGGCAACCACTAAAGGGGAGAAGTGGTTTCACAAGCTCCTCTTGGTGGCTGAGTGTGTGTGTTGGGGGGGAGGCTCATGGCCTGAGGGTTTGTACAGAAGAGCCTCCCACCAGCGTCACCCCTAGAGTTCTGACTGCACAGCCAAAACCCCAACCCGAAGGTTGGTCAGGAATGGAAACAGGTTGCAACTCCAGTTGGTGCAGCTGCTGCCAGGAGGACCTTTTTGGGAAGGATTCTGCAGCTGTGATTAGGCCTCTTGGGAAAGAGTGCATGGATTGATTAGCCATGTCTGCACCAGGCAAGGGAAGGGAGAGAGACATGCCTGCCATGGGTTTGCCATCTCTGCCATGGGTGATGACTCCCCTTTCCTGGAGGAAAAATGGCCTTTCCTTGACCTTCATGCCCTGCCTTCCTAGAGCTGCTGGCAGAACTGCATGATGGAGTGCTATGATTTGCATTGTATCTGATTCTCAGGCACCTGATCTTC
>NW_005880655.1:0-6227 GCF_000147115.1 Myotis lucifugus | reverse complement strand
TTAATTTCCAAGTAATTGCAAATTTTCCAGCTTTCCTCCTGTTATTGATTTCATACCATTGTCTTTGGAAAAGATACTTGATATAATTTTTACCTTCTTAAATTTTTTGCAACTTGTTTTGTGAACTAACATATGATCTATCCTAGAAAATGTTGGATGTGCATTTGGGAAGAATTTGTATTTTGCTGGTATCAGATGAAATGTTCTGTATATGTTGGTTGGATCCCTTAGGTCTGTAGTGTTCAAAGTCCCTGTTGCCTTATTGCTGCTCTGTCTGGATGACCTATCTATTGTTGATAGTAGGTAATTAAAGCTCCCATCTATTATTATATCCCAGTTCATTTTTTTTAGTTCTGTCTGTATTTGCTTTATATATTTAGGTGTCCCAATGTTGTGTGTATAAATATTTATGATTGTTAAAGCTTCTTAATGAATTTACTCCTTTGTCATTATATAATGGCCTCCCGTCTCTTTTTACCATTTTTAGTTTAGTCTCCTTTGTTTGATATAAGTGTAGCTATCCCTGATTTCTTTTTTCTGCAACTATTTTAAAAAATCTTTATTGTTGAAAGTATTACAGATGTCCCCATTTTTCCTGATTGACTCCTTCTAGTCAGCACCCAACCCCCCACCTCAGTCTTTCACCACACTATTGTCTGTGTCCATAGTTACGCATATATATCCCTGCTTTCTTTTGATTACCATTTGCTGAAATATCTTTTTCTATCTCTTCACTCTCAGCCTTTGTACACCCTTAACGCTTAACTGATTCTCTTCTTGGCAACATATCATTGAACCTTTAAAAAAATTTATTCAGCTATTTTATGTCTTTTGATTAAAGAATTTAGCCCATTTACATTTAATGTAGCTATTATAGGTAAGGACTTACTATTCCTGTTTTAAATTTGTTTCTGACTGTTTTATAGATCTGTTAATATTTAATAAAATTTTCTCCTTTCTTTAGATTGGATACTTTCTATTGATTTATCTTCAAATTTACTGTAGTTTTCATCTTTCATCTTCAATATTTTAATGAGACTATCCAGCAAATATTTTATTTCAGATACTGACTCAGTTAAAAATTTCCATTTGGTCATTTTTTTGTAGAACGTATTTCTCTAAGAACTCTTATATTTTAATTTGTTTCAACTGTGTTACTCTTTAATTCACAGAGCATTGTTATAATAGCTGCTTTAAAGTCTTTGCCTTATAATTCTAACACTTGGGTCATCTTGTGAATGGCATCCGTTTATTGTATCTTCCTTTGAGAATTGGTCAACTTTTCTGGTTCTTGGCATGTTGAGTAATTTTGTATTTTATCTTGGACAGTGGGAATGTCATATTGTATAGACACTGGGTCTGGTGATAATCCTCTAGAGAATGTTGGGGAACTTGAGTAGATTAAGCCCAAATGTTCTATTTTGTCTCCTTTGGCTCAGTTTAATATCTTGATTTGGTTCTCAAAGCATTTTCTGTGCTAGTTTGTGTCTGTTTCACACACGAGTAGCTCAGGGTTTAGTCTGAGTAATGGACAGTGGTTCAAATCTTCATTTACTTCTCAAAGCCTTTGTCATGCTGGCTTGGGTTTGTCCCACATGTGTATAGATGAGGCATCAGCCTGAGGCTCCTATAAACTCACAGATTTAGAGAATCATCTTTTCTAGCTCTCACTGCTCTGGGATTTCCTTATGCTCTCCAGCCTGTAGGGTCTATTTTTCCTTATTTCTCTGATCAGAAATATGGGGTCTCCCTGAGTGTTTGGGCTCCTGCCACTGCCATGCCACTCTATGATGGGTTCTCACCGGTGGGAGCAAGGCTGTGAGAAAACAAAAGGGAACCATCCCGCACTTTCTTTTCTATGTTTCAGCTCCTCTCTGCTATCTGCCTCATTTTTTTTTCTTTTAAGAATCCTCAGTAGTTGTTTTTAGAACACTGGGGTAGTTGACAATAAAATTATTAGCTGTAATTAGCAAGGGGAATGGACTGTGGAGTGTTTATATCCAGTGTCGATTCCAGAACCTCCCATGCCCCTTAATTGCTTTTTATGAGGATAATAATTTAAGGTGTGTCCTGGGAAGGAAAGTTTGGGGTCAGTTATGAAAAAAGAAGTGATTATATGTTTTTTTGCTTTTATTTTCTGATTTCTTCTACCTTTTACTGGCCCCTCTTTCCCTAAGACACACAATTCTTTCATGTTTACTTCTGGGTTTCTTGTGCCTGCTATTTAAAACCTTACCCAGACGAGTTCTCATCTCTTTTTCTGTGTTTTCCCAACCCTGTTAAGCATTCTGTTTTCTAAGTAACCTACCTGAACTTAGTTATCAGGTGAAACACACTTGATAAGCTAATTTCTTTAAGGTGCTATTGTCTGATAAAGATGATCTCTCTAGGCAGCATTCTACTACCACCTTTTAAGTACCAATATTCTTTTTTGGAAGGAGACTTTGTATTAAATTTAGAGCCTCATCCTAATAGCAGAATTTTAAGCTTCAGTATCAGATACTAATAGAGTATTTTCATAAGGAAGATAAACGGGAATTCTCAAATCAGCAGGAACATTTTATGCAAATATAAGGGCCTTCATGGTTAGTTATTTATATATGTAATTTTTATTGTTTATACTTCATAAGAAGAACCTGTGTGATATTTAAAAATCTTATTAGTAATAAAAATAAATGTACACTTAAATAATAGTTTATACTTTTTACTTTAACTTTTATATTTAGCAATAAATAACAGAAAAAAATATCTCTGTTCCAGGAACAGGCAGGATTATCTTTTTGTTATTACTTTTATTGTAAACTTTAAGATATCATTAAGTACTTCTAATAAATGAAAGAAAAATGGTAAATATAATGAGCTATAAAAATAAATACAGGCATAAATATAAATAAAAAATTCTAAAATGTATACAGATATATTTTTCTACCCTTACCTCCCCTCGCCCCTCAGGTTACCCACACCCACTTGAATGAAATTTCTGGAATGTAAATCTAACTTTATAGGTCTTTTCCATTTTGCCTAGAAGCAATATATGAAAACATTGGTCAATAACATACCATTTGGGCAATATAATCAGTAGTGCTTAAAATTTAGCTCAGGCATCTTCCTCTCTATACCCTGACTCCTCCCAAAAGAATCAAACACTTAACTCCATGCATACCTGGAAAAATCATTTTTCTCGTTGTGTATTTCAATTGCTTATTTAATTGACAGTCTCCTTTACTGAATTATGGCTCCTTCAAATCAGAAACTCTGTCTTATTCTATCCTTCCTTCTTCAGGGTCATAGTAAATTCTCCCTTAATGTTTGTTAAAAGGGAGCATGGCAAGTAAAGAGGGAAAGAAGAAAAGAAAGAATAGATGGTACCAGGGCTGTTAGGGGCCAGATGGGGACGGGCATGGGACAGCTAAGTATCAGACATGCAAGTGAGTGATAACAAAGTGTAACTTAGAGCCCCAGATTCCTATCACACGGGTAAGAAGAATTTAGTGCATTTGTATTTATTCTGGGCCAGGAGGTAACGGATCCAGCAAATCAAAAGAGAGGCAAGGCAGGCAAGGAGAGACCTCACTGTGGCTCGGCATGACCTACTAGGCTGCAGTCCACGCAGTCAGAGCTCAGGGGTCAGTCGGGTGCACACCACGGGAAAACGTAAACATGAAGGAACTCGGATTTCAAGGACATATTCCGACACAGTAGTTGAGGAAAGGGAGCAATGGCTATTGGCATCCCTTTACTGGCACTTTCTCTAAAAACAGTCCTTCAGATTTCATTTTTATCCTATTCCTATCCTTGGGCTATTTTGAAGACTTTCTGGGGACAGCCAACTACTTAAAATAGCAAAACATTTATTAAGTGCTTAGTGTATACATACACTGTGTAAGGTGCTATGTGTTGTGCTAAGGGAAAGCTCAACAAACAAAGAATCTGATCTGGGCAAAAACCTATGGGTGTGTGTGTGTGTGTGTGTGTGTGTGTGTGTGTGACTTCAACTGGGCTGAAATAATGTGTTTCAAGCTTGGCCTGGCAGAAATCCATGTGGCGAAAAAGTCTTAAATAATATTGGGGAAAAATTCAACAAAGACTTGAAAATCATTTGAAGTTTAGAGGTTAGGGTAGGTGAAGCATTTTCCCTGGTGCTTTACACTTTTTTTTTCTTTTATTCAACAAGACACTGGGCTAGATTCCACCATACGATAAATAGGAATTTATTAACCCTATTTGAGAAGATATTCATTCAATTAATTCAGTTGAGTAAGTATTTTTAAATAGTTTGTATGTGTCCAGTATTGTGCCAAATGTTGAGCAAGATAAAAGATAATTCTTGGCATTATCTTGCCTTTGAAAGTTTATTGGGAAGATAAAATGAAGCAGTATGAAAAAATAATAAGTCTTAGAGCTAAGATCTTAAAAATTTAACACAAAGCCATCAAGAGCACTGGCATAGATAAGTACTCTTTGCTTTCTCAGGTCATACCAGTCATGAGAAGAAGCAAGGACATGGGTGAACATTGAAAGGGTTTTTGAATATAGGCCTCTGCTTGGTTTTGTTCCTGTTCTTGAGATTCTTTTCTTCCTCCTGGGTTCTGGGCACTTCTGGGTAATTGGTATCATTGTCATGGTTGTTATGCTGGTGCTCTGGCTGCAGCTACCCAAATACTGGGACTCTGAGTTCGAGGGAGGGCTGGGCCTCACACCCTCTCTTGAGCAATAGGGGAGGAACAGAGCAGTCTGTTAGCACTGGGGCGGGAGGGATTTGGAACAGCCGGAATGGGCACAAGAAAGAAGCAAAGATTTTCCGCTTATGTTATAATTGACTCTGTTTCTCTTTAGGTTGAGAGAATAATTTCTTTTCCAATTTAATGACACCTCTTACGGCCAACCTTAGATGGTTTTGTCTTAAGTGACTCCAACGGTTTGGTGATTCAATTTCTCAGTAAGTGTTATCAAATAACTTGGAATGCATTCTTCAGGGATGCTGTACTAGACATTTGATTGCAAGAAACAAAACCCACTTAGGCTAGCTCAGTGAATTTTTATTTCATATAAGAAACATGAAAACAGGCTGGGCCTTGTGAGAATGGGGTTGGGAACTGAAAAGCTGTTAGGAATAGAGACAGCTCCTCTCTCTGGGGTAGCTGGCTTTTGCTTTCTTGGAACATTTGCTCGATTTTCTTATTGAACAGCGCAATTTGGCTTTCTGTGACTTAAACATTGGGGCACTCATGGTCAGAAGGGGTCCCTCTAGCTCCATCTCTGAATGAGCTTTCCTTGGAAGCTCCCCCTGTCTGACTCTGGCTCTGTAGGTTTTAGTTCAGAGTCTCAGGGAAGGAGGTCACCTTGAGACCATTGCCCAGGTGATGCCCTGTCACCTATGGCCATAGGAGCAGGGGCATATGTTAAAAAGATGGCCACCTGGGCCCACCCCTGAAGTAGGTGCTGTGCTGTAACAGGTAAGACAACATGGATTGGGCAGGAATCCCCAGACCTACCTACACAAGTGCATATGAATGACATCTCCCATGCAACCTTGCTGAAATCAGATCGCTTTTCTAGTTCTCTATGAAACAGGATGACTCACTGCTTTTCTGGAGTCAACAGTTGGAAGGCTCCAGGGCCTAATTACAAAGTTACCTTTTGTGTTTCCGTAAAGAAGTCTTTATGGCAAAGGAGCCCTGGTGGCCTGCCTGGGTCTCTCAGGGTTCAGGAGGTGCTCTTGTCAATTTGGACACCAGGACAGCCCTGTTCACACACAGTAGAGATGAGTAAGTATTGCCTAGTAACTTACAAAAGAGAAGGGAATAATAATATGACCAAGTTGATATGGGAAGGGACTGTCAAGGGGGAGGATTCCCTCCCTCCCCCTACCAAGAATTGTTTTTTAAAAAGTCAACTGTTGAGATTAAAATGTGTCTTGGAAACTAGGGAATAAATCTGACTTAAATCATTCAAGAAACAGTTCCTGTTTGAATATTATGCACCAGAGACATGTGAAATCCTGTGACAGTTGAGATGATATTCTTTGATTTATAATAGGCCTCTATGTATGCAGAATTGGTTACATATTTGCGGGGCCAGTGAAAAATGAGATTGCAGGGGAACCTCTGTTCAAGGGATACTAAGAATTTCAATATGGTGGCAGCAGAGCATTAAACCAAGTGCAGGGTCCTTCTAAGTGTGGTGCCCGGTGCTCAGGCTGCATTCCCAAGAAGCCAGCTCTGGTT
>NW_005880654.1:0-6227 GCF_000147115.1 Myotis lucifugus | reverse complement strand
CCCCTGCTCTAGTCCAGGGAGATGATGGAAGGGCAAGGGCGCCACTCTCTCAGAACAGGAATCTTTGCCCAGAGCTAAATCAGAAGCACATTTCTCTGCTAACGGCCGAAAGAAACTTGGGCTTAGAGACTATTAGGGATCTCTTCCTTGTGAAATCAGACTTCCTCCCCAATCTTTGAGATTCAGGTCTCACTGAGGTCCCAGTTCCATGGTGTCTGGAGTTGGATTGAAAGGATTTGCTTAAGGAAGGAAGGAAAGAACATAACCTTTAGTGGGTACCTCCTATGCACCTGGTGCATTTCTAGCTTTTTTTCTTATATGGCTTCATCCTTCTCCACAACAACACAAGAGGCAGATACTATTATCTTCATGTTGCAGATGGAAAATCCAAGGGTTAGAGAAATTCTTGGCCCCAAGACCCATAGCAGAACTGGATCACTACCTTGTTATCACTCCTTGCACGAGCAGAGGAGCCTGTCCTTTTGGGCTATACATAGGCTAGTATATCACGCATGAAAGTATCTTTCTAGTCCTTAAAATAGGAGTTGTTTTTTACTGCTGAGGCTGGGATAGTCTAGATCAGTGATTCCCAAAGTGGGCGCTACCGCCCCCGGGTGGGCGCTGCAGCGATCCAGGGGGGCGGTGATGGCCACAAGTGCATTTGGGGGCGATGAGTAACTGCTATTAAAATTTTTTAAAAATTAATTTCCAGGGGCTGAGTAATATTTTTTCTGGAAAGGGGGCGGTAGGCCAAATAAGTTTGGGAACCACTGGTCTAGATCATTCTCTTTTTATCAAGTCACTGCCCATGATATATTCATAACATAAGTCTACACAACTGTGGAGTGGGGCAGGGGTATGGGACGTGCTGGAGAATAGTGATGGTCTCCTTATGAAATTAACCTAGCTAGCTTCCATTCAGTTAGTATAATTGATTTTTTCAAAAATATTTTTATTGATTTCAGAGACTAAGGGAGAGATAGAAACATCAATGATGAGAGAGAATCACTGATCGGCTGCCTCCTGCATGCCTCCCATTGGGGATCAAGCCCACAACCAAGGCATGTGCCTGACTAGGGATCGAACTGTGACCTCCTGGTTCATAGGTCGATGCTCAACCACTGGGCCACACTGTCTGGGCAGAATGACTGATCTTCAGCTCTCATAGCTTAAGTCCAAACCTTTGTCCATCCAATGTTAAGCTTCCTCCCTTTTTGGAGGAAGAGGGATCTCCTGGACAGGTCCTGTCTTGGCCGCCACTGAACTACCTGGCCTTTAGCAGCTCTGGGCTCTTCATTTGTTTGGTATACAGGAGAGGGCCAGGGGAGCCCTCTCAGGGGCTTTCCAGGCACTCCGGTGCAAGGACCTCTGGGGATGGAGAGATTGGTATTTCAGAGGGGCTTCAGAAGGGACAGAGAGCATGCCCTATGGGGACTTAAAGCCAAGTGGCAGTGGCTGACAACTCCTTGTGAATGTGAACTTGGAGGAGCAGGAAGCTTGGGGCTCAGAGGAGTGAAGAGAGCTGGCCTGGCTGGAGAGGGGGCTTCCCTTGGCCTGTACTGAACAAGACTTTTCCCTATATTCCCTACTCTTGAGTGTCATCTCTCATGGGTGCAGAGGCCGAGTACAGACCAGACTAGTGGTTCTCAACCTTCCTAATGCCGCGACCCCTTAATACAGTTTCCTCATGTTGTGGTGACCCCAACCATAAAATTATTTTCGTTGTTACTTCATAACTGTAATTTTGCTACTGTTATGAATCGTAATGTAAATATCTGATATGTAGGATGTATTTTCCGGGGTCGCGACCCACAGGTTGAGAACCACTGGCACTAGAAGGAGCCCAGAAACCACAGCACCACTAGGGAGGGAGAGCAGTCTGTGTGGTTTGGAAGGGCCTTAGGCTTGTGATGACAGGTGAGAGCTTAGGAGAATTTATAAATTCTATGGAAGCCCTGGAGTGTGGCAGAGTCTCCAAGTAAAGGCGATGTCGAGGGAAAGGAATTGGAACTCTGGAGGGCAGGTAGATGGAGAAAGAATAGCCGAGGGGTTTGAAGAAGGTATGAGTTAGAAAGATCCAAGACTTTCTGGTCCTTTCCCTATCTAAGTGGCCTACTATCAATGGGAGACTAAAGCAGAAGTTAAGCATTTGAAATATCAGCTCCATGAAGCTCTGGGAATAAGCCTTTCAACAAAGACTTAGAATCCTTGTTATTGGCTCCATCCCACTCTACCTTGATGTGTAGGTATTTATCTCATCCACTGTACCAGATAGAGGCTCCTTGAAGGCAGGAGCCAACTAGACCAATCTCTCCATCCCCAGAGGGCCTCCCACCAGAGTGCCTGGCAAGGACCTGCTGCACAGCAAAGGCCGATGGGATTGGGATGTTACATCCTCTTAGCTCCTCTTTGAGAAAGAAAATGTCAGAATTAATTTCTCTCACTTTGCCAAATGACTTCTTGGTTCTGGGCACTAAAGGGACAGTAGCGTGAAGAAGAGCCTGGAGGATGGAGGACAACCCAGAGGCCAGAGCCCTGCTCTGTCACAGGCTACAGAAGACCTGTACCACTGTGCTCAGCTCCCTC
Organism: Myotis lucifugus; assembly: GCF_000147115.1. NCBI lineage: Eukaryota > Metazoa > Chordata > Mammalia > Chiroptera > Vespertilionidae > Myotis > Myotis lucifugus. The sequence goes on along the minus strand of NW_005880654.1, from coordinate 3,641 downwards.
AGAGCTCCTGACTCTTCTAGATTGACGGGCTACTGTGGGATGGGGAAATAGGGAGGGGGATAGTGGGACAGTGTATATGGGGGCACTTTAAATAGTATAAAGTTCTCTTCAGCTTTAAGACGTTGCAATTACTCAAGCACAGAAGGACTGGGATCCGTGCACTTGACTTTCACGGTTGCTGTGCCCTTGGAGAGTGGCACAGAGCATGGGCTCATCAGCTTGGCTCTGAGCTCTCTCCCTTAGTGGCTGCATGATTTGGGGGCAGGGTCTTTAAATTATTTGAGCCTCAGTCCTCACCTGTAAACTGGAGATAATTGTACCGAGTATAGTGTTGCTGTAGGGATGAAATGGAACAACATATGTAAAGTCTTTGGTATGGTGTCAGAATTTAAAAAGTGTTAGTTTCTTTTCCATCTTCCCTCTAAAATCAACACAGTCTCCTGCTTTTCTCATCTTAGAATGAGAAGAAAATAGAATTTTATTTACTGAGCATCCTTTGAAGAAGTGTGTGTGTGTGTGTGTGTGTGTGTGTGTGTGTGTGTATGTGTGCGCGCGCGCTGCTCAGATTGGACAAGCATGGCCTGAAAGAGGAGACAAGTGTTATGTACTAGGATAGAAATGGGGACAGTATTTACAGTTAGCACACACTGAGTAATTTCCTAGTGCTTTTCATATGTTAACTCATTTAATCTTTGCAGACACCCTACAAGGTAGAATTAAACGGGCAAACTCATTTCACAGAGGCACAGAGAAGTTATAATCTTGCCCAGCTGGTAAGTAACTGTGATGGGATTCAAATGCAGGTACTCTGGATCGAGTCTAAGCTCTCTGTCACTATGCTATATTGCAGGGCCTTGAGGTAGAGGGGAAACAGTTGGGAGAAGGAAATCCAATCATAGAGAAGTTAGTTTCGTTCTCTGCCCTCCACCTTTCACAGAAGACTTAGTTCCAGCGGAGGGACACCTGAACCCAGAGGTAGCTGCCAACAAGATGTTTCTTCCTGGAAATAATAATGGCTGCTATTTATTGGGCACCTACCATGTGCAGGGCATGTTACAGTTGTTTCCTGTAACCAGACACTTGCCTCCAAAGCTTCTCTCTACCACATTCTACTGTGTCAAGGCCAGGGTCTGGGCGACCGTGGCCTCAGCCCACTCAGAAGGGCGAGACACAGATTTGGGGAGTCTCTGCTGAGCACGTGCCTGGGTCATACTACTTTTCAAAAGTTGGTTATTTCGTTTCTCAGGTGATGTCAACATGTCCCCATGACCACATCAAATGACTGGGCCAAAATGTCATCGTTCGTACATGTGGGTGACCTGGCACCACTCGCACTAGCTCACGGAGTCTTAGTTTCCCGACTGTAAGATGCGATTGTGACACCCACCCTGCCTACCACCCGGGTGTGTTTCAGGCGGGAATGAGATTAGAGGCCGGGTAGGTGGATTCACTACGTGGAAGTTGCTGCTGTCACTCTCTTTATAAAACAAAGCCACCAAGAGCGAGGGCTGCCCAGGGACAGACAATGACCGCAGAGCTCAGATGCTCTCCTGACTCCTGGTGCATGGCTCTTTCTGCAGCAGCCCCACATCCAGGCCAGAAGGAGTCATGCAGAGCGCAGAGCTGCTCCGGGCAGACCAGACAGCGGCCTTCTACCTTATCCCAGGAATCCGCGCGTCCCCTCTCCAGATGCTAAGGAACCTGTAATTCCCCTCATGAAGGGGAGAGGGACGGCTGTGTCCAAAACAGAGCCAGCAGCTCGGGCGACCCCAGGCCTCAGACAGTTGCAGAAAGGGAACTGGGGCGGCGAGGATGGAGCTTGTGCTGGAGGCGCAGGGCTGGCTTGGGGACCCTGTCAGGATGGGCAAGAGGAAGGGCGTGGAGGAGAGGCCTATGTCTGTAGAGCCAGGAATAGCATCAGGACTCCAGAACGCCAGCTGTCCTGGGGAGTGGGTTCTGTCCACCTTACTCGCTCACCCTGGGAGGATCTCATTTTCCCCACCTTAGCAAAGGCAGAACAATATGGTGCTACACCTCATGGAGCAAAGCTGGGTTGAAATTAGGCTCTCAGAGCTTCCTCGAAGCCCCGGAAAAGGGGCTGCATGAGCCCTCACCAGGAAGCTGGAGGAGGAGAAAGCGCCAAAGGCTAGAAGAGTCGCTGCTATGTGCCGGGCACTTTATACGCATTATCTTATCCAGGTCTGTCTGATGCTCACAAGTCCTTGAGTAACTGAACTAAATAAAAAAAACACCCAACAGTTGTTACTTTTGCTCAGGAGTTTTCAAAGCAATTTCCCATATATTTGAACCTCACATTTCGACCTCACATCCACCCAGGTGATGGGTGTTATTTTTATCCATATTTTACAGGGGAAGACACTAAGGCTCAGAGAGCCATGAGGGGACTTGCCTAAGGCCACACACTGCACCTGTGGAGGGGCTAGCAGGGAACTCAGGGCTCAAACTTGGAGAACAACCACATGTGCTGAGCACAGACATCCCTCTTCCCACCTGCAAAATTCCACAGACAAGGGGTGGGGGCTTCCACACACGTGCGCCCCTACCCATCTCTCTGGGATCTGCACCTCTACTCCCCAAGCATGTGCTCAGTCCTCCTCGCCTGGCGCTGGGAGGCTGAGAGCCTGTGAATGTAGGGGGTTGCCTATGCCACCATCCCAGGCCCTTCCAGATGGCATCCCATCTGGGGATCCCAGAGCAGCCACACTTACTTTTAGAGACTTGCTTCTCTCGCGTTGAGTCAGTTTCGGGGGAACAGCCTGCTGGCGAGTCCACAACCCCTGCCTTCCTAGGAGTTGCCAGCAGGACACTGGGTGCTGCTGCCAAAACTGAAACTATGCACAGTGCTTGGCCCACACCTGGGTTCTTAAAGGGACACTCTCCCACAGGCGTGGCAGCCAGCCAGGGCCACGTGACTCCCACAGATCCTTGCTTTCCTTCCCCTTCAGCTTTCTGGGCTGCCTCCACTGCTTCCCCTTGACCTTGGGGCGACTGTTACTTGGGAAGCCCCACATCATTGCAGCTATAGGGTTTGAGAGCATGAAGGGCCCTTCTGTCACTTTCTAGCTGCGAGGCCCCAGGCACGTCACCTTCATATTTCTTTTCAGGTGGGAAGTAGGGACAGGAACACCAAATCTGAAGGTTGAGGGTATAACCCGATGTTAGATGTAAGACACCTGGCCCAGGCCGTGGTATGATATTGACGTGCATTGGATGGGGCGCAGGTGGCAGGGATTGGTCTCAGCCCCCACTCACTCGGGAACACTGCCCCCCAGTCCCTAGGACACAGCCTGGATTGAGCGCCCTCTGCACATCTTCTGTGGAGCCCCCTGACCAGCGCCAGTGCTTCCGGGATCTAGGGGGACCGTGGCTCTCTCCTTTCCACTCCTAGAGGAATGAAGACGCTGGCTGCCGCCGGGCTCCCCTGAAATGGTGAACCTCCGAGTCTTGTCAAGACCTGGGCTCGGGGCCACATCAAAGAAGGTACCGATCTGTGAGCTGGAGTAGAAATCCCTTTCTCCACCTCAGCGAGTCCCTCTTGCCTTCTGGTCATGACCTTCTGGTCAGGACTCCCAGGTGTTCCCCAAGTGACCTTGGCAGTCCTGGTCACACAGTGAAGCCCC
>NW_005880653.1:0-6228 GCF_000147115.1 Myotis lucifugus | reverse complement strand
CTTCTGTTAGGCAGACTGAGTTATCATGAATATAATTGTAATAATTAATAGAAAACTAAATAGAAATCTACAGGCAAATAATATCCTATTGGTTGTTTTCCTTTTGTCCTCTGACATATCAGAATAAATAAATAATCAAGTAATGTCAAAAAATAAGTTATTCCCTTATAAGATTGGTTAATTATTTAACCAACATCACTCTAATAAGTTTAATTTAAAAATTAAATTAAATTAAAATAATATAATTCATTTTAATAATTCAGCAAAAATGTATTGATAACCTATTCTTCTTGATATATAGAATATAGGTTCCTATACATTTTCATTTCATCTTAGAGGCTTAAAAGTTTACAATACTCTTTGTACTGCAGCTTCACTGCCTGCAAAGTAAGAATAACACTAATAATTACAATGCAAGATTAGTACAAGAAATCAATAGCATAATCCATAGGGTTTAATGCACACAGTGAATAATAAATACTCAATCTTAGCTGTCATTAGAAGTGTGAGACAGTACCATATTTTGAGCTGTTGAAATGAGGTTAAACAATAACCAAAAAAATGAAAACCATTTTATGTATCTTCCACACTGCTGCTATGCATTTGAAAACAATTCATTCTTGCCTGGCTGTCTTGGCTTAGTGGTATATATCAACCTATGAACCAGGAAGTCACTGTTCAAATTCCTAATCAGGGTACATGCCCCAGTTCGGGCTCAAACCCCAGTAGGGGGCGTGCAGGAGGCAAGCCAATCAATGATTCTCATAATTGATATTTCCTAACTCTCTCTCCCTCTCCTTTCCTCTCTGAAGTCAATAAAAATATATTTTTTTAAAAAAACAACACTTCATTCTATTAAATTGGGGAGAAATAAAGGATATCCTATGGAAAATTAAATAAAAAGAGGATTGTGTTGGTAAGGCATGGTTTTAGTTATGTCAATGGCAGAATTATAGAAAATTAACCAAGAGTATATTTTTAAAACTCAATAAAATAAAGTCTATTGTTAAATAAATTCTAAAATATATGTCTTTTCTGAGAATTTGAAACAATAAGGAAATAAAAATAAACATCAAAAACAAAAAAAATTGCTTAACACAAGATTTCTCAAATTTAACAAACCATGGATATCCAATTTCCTACCACCCCAAATTCTTTTGTTGGGAGAAGGGTGGTATTGGATTTACTAATCTCTGACTTTAGGAAAATACTGGGAAATGCGATTTAGAAAACAAAGAAACAAATACATTTAAATAAGTAAATAAACTTTTCTCATCTCTAAAATATAGTTCAAGAAAGCATGTTTATGAGGGTGACAATAAGAAGCTGAGGTAGCAGCCTTTTCTAAGATCAACAATTATATGTGATTTTTAATTTTGAATGAATTATAACTTTATTTTGCTTAATATTGGGTAATACAATTATCTATATTACTGTTATGTTAAAAGCATGGATCAAGTTGTCTACATATTTGAAAACAAAAAATAATTTATAGAGAAGAGAATTAAATTTTGAATTATAACTACCACTGCATTTATCTTCATAAAATGAACAGGATGAGAGCATTCCACTGGCTAAATTTTATTTTATTTATTTATTTTAATATATTTTTTATTTATTTCAGAGAAGGAAAGGGAGAGAGAGATAAAAACATCAACAATAAGAGAGAATCATTGATCAGATGCCTCCTGCATACCCCCTACTGGGGATCGAGCCTGCAATCCAGGCATGTGTCCTTGATTAGAATCAAACCTGGGACCCTTCAGTCTGCAGGACAACGCTCTAGCCCAGCCGTGGGCAAACTATGGCCCGCGGGCTGGATCCGGCCCCTTTGAAATGAATAAAACTAAAAAAAAAAAAAAAGACCGTACCCTTTTATGTAATGATGTTTACTTTGAATTTATATTAGTTCACACAAACACTCCATCCATGCTTTTGTTCCGGCCCTCCGGTCCAGTTTAAGAACCCATTGTGGCCCTCGAGTCAAAAAGTTTGCCCACCCCTGCTCTATCCACTGAGCAAAACTAGCTAGGACAATTTATTTTTTTAAAATATATTTTTATTGACTTCAGAGAGGAAGGGAGAGGGAGAGATAGAAACATCAATGATGAGAAAGAATCAACAATTGGCTGCCTCTTGCACACACACACACACACACACACACATACACACACACACACCCGCCCCCACTTGAGATCAAGCCCACAACTGGGAATCAAACCAGGGCTTCCTGGTTCATAGGTTGATGCTCAATCTCTGAGCCACACCAACCATGCTACTTTTTTTTAACATATTAGTTATTGAATATGTTTTGAGCTGCTATAGCAGGTTTATGTCTGCCTTTTAGCAGCATCACATGTAATATACTGGTATGGTTCTACATATCTGATAAACATCAAATTTATTGCACTGTTCAACAGGATGACAAAATAAAATTTTAATTAGGAGATAGAACATTTAATATGTGTTGGCAGCAGTGTAATTTTCACCATTTCTTTGACTGTATTTACAAATATGTATATTTATAGTTATTAAAAATAATGAAAATTCAATAAGCCAAATATTTCTAAATTATACATTGATATACCTAAATATCATATATACATATATATATATGAATCAAAAACATATTTTGATGGTGATTATTTCAATATAAATATAGCACATGATAGGTATCACAAAGGAGATACGTTTTGATAATTAATGTGGAAATAAGACTATAAGTTTAATCTTTATGAACAGCATGACATTTTTTAATATAAGTAATATGAATAACAAATTATTTAGGGAGATATCTCTAGTAGGTTTAAAAATGATTTGAGTACAAATTTAATCTGCAGGTATAGTGAATTTTAGTTCTCACCAGTGGAACCTTCATGGTCAATTGTATTAACAATGGAATTCTGTTAGAGAAAAGAAGATGTGATAATCTGTATGAAGAGACAAAAATAAATTTTGTACCAATGAGCTCATCTAATAATTATCACTATTCACAAGGAAGTTGCACAATCTGCTAATGTGTCCTTATAAAGACGAAGACAAATAAAATGGTAGTGGTCTCTTATTGATTTTCTTTTTCAGTTATTTTGCTGTAACTTATAAATTAAGTTAATTAGTAAATGTCCAACCTTCCTAGGTGCAGACCTCAACCCTCCTATATTGCAATCCCTACTCATTGCCATTCATCAGAGCAAATTTTAATTAACCCCCCACCCCCAGCACAGGTGGAAAAGTAAAGGCAGAATGACTATGACAATGATAAAGATGGCATTTTTCTATATTGGCTCAAAAACTATTTTATTTGGAGGACAAGACCTAACAAAATAATATTAACAAAACACAATCATTCATCTACTGAGAAACTTCCATAATGGTAGTGTGAGTTATTTAAGAAAAAAGTGTCTGGATATTGTCCTAAAAGCATATAGTAAAGGGAGAATCATATATTCAAATCTCAGAACGAAGAGGAAATATCTTGGCATTTGAGCCATGATTGCTCCATTGTCACCTCCTCCTTCTCACCCAGCTAAGTGTGGCAGAAGCTCAAAAGTAAAGAGGCTCCTTTTCCCCACAGTCCCTATTCTAGAGCCTCATTTTCATCCTGGGAGTGTCAGGATACCAGTAACTCTGGTCCCTGTAGCAGTGTTGCAAGAAACTGCTCAGTGCAGGTACAACAGAGAGGGATGGAGCGCTCTTCCCACCCAGCCCCCACTCATAAAGTGGACACTCTCTCCTAGGTGCAGCAGGCTGAGAATACGGGCTCTTCACCTCTCAAACCACAGACTTCCCACAGAGTGAAAATTCCAGTCTAAATGGGGCGAGTTGAGATAACCTGTGGCTATCAAACCTCTTAATATTTTGCTTATAGAGCAGGGGTAACATTCCAAGGGAAGCGGACTGTTGTCTTCACTGCCCTCTTCAATGCGGAATGACAAACCTCTTAACCAGGTGGAGAAGCAGTACTAAAGAAGAGAATCATGCATATTTTCCTTAGAGAGGAGTGATTTTTTGAAATACAACCTGGAGAAGTTCATGCATAAGGGGGTGTGGAACACATTGGTGACCTTGGTAGGGAGCAATTGAGAGAGGGTAAACTGTAAGACCAAGTAGATGTCGAATAGAGAGGAAAGTCAAAGAGACATCTAGGGATAGCTCTTCCGAGGTTGGAGAAAAACCTCAAACCTGATAACCCTCAACCTCTGAAAGGGGACCCGACTTTAACTGGATCAGAATGTGGAGCTATTTATGCCCCAGAGTGGCGTTGAAACAACAGATCAACAGTTAACAAACCCAGTCAGAGGCTGAATTGAGATTAAAGGAGAGAGAGTCAGAGAGACCTCCACTAGAACCATAGCCATAACCCTCTATCAGGGAGACTGTGAGAGCCAGCCTCCGAGGGGCAGCATCAGAAGCATCACACTTCCAGGGAAATAGACTTCACTAAAGTAGTCTATCAAAGTCGCAAAAAGAGCAAGCAAAGAAGAAAATAACAACGTCAAGAGATTCCTGGGTTGTGGGCAGTGTGGATCATTATTTACAGTTGCTACAATATATTATCTAAAATGTCCAGTTTGCAATAAAAGTGACATACAATGAAGTAGGAAAAAATTACTTAAATGAAGTGGGAAAAGCAGACAATAGAAACGGACTCTGAGGAGGCCCAGATATTTCTAATACTAAGAAAAACAAGATAGTCACAAAGACTACATATTGTGTTATCATTTATATGGCATACCCAGAAGAGACAGATCTATAGTGATGAACAAACAGATCTGTAGTTACCAAGATCTGAGGCAGGCTCATGGGCACAGAATGCTAGTAAATTCTTAATGTGTTAACAAAAAAAGTTCTAAATAAGATTTGTGATGATAATTGCACAAAATCTCTGAATATACTGAAAAGCACCAAGTACACCAGGTATATTTTAGGTAAATTAGTTTATACATTATATATCTTATTAAGACTGTTTAAAAAGATACATTCAAATTATTTATAAGGTTACTCTTAATAACAGAATAGAATCATTTAACAGAAAATCTACTTGACTATTCATTAAAATCTGTAAGAATTTTGACAATTGGTACAATATTTACTCTAATTCACTTTCTATGTTAACCAAAAACTCACTTTCTATCCTATTCTATAACTTTGTTACTGAATGTGCTTCTTTTTTAAAAAAATAAAAATTTTATTGGTTTCATCATGGACAGGAGAGGGAGAGAGAGAGAGAAACATCAGTAATGAGAAAGAATCATTGATCAGCTGCCTCCTGTACACCCCCGACTGGAGATCAGCCTACAACCTGGGCATGCGCCCTTGACCTGAATCAAATCTGCAGCCCTTCAGTTCACAGGTCAATGTCCTACCTACAGAGCCAAACTGTTGGCTAAGGTTGAATTTGCTTCTTTTTAACTTGGGGTATTAGAGAAGCAGAAGGTGTCAATATTCTTCACAAGGCAATCCCTAAAAACAATCTGACACCTGATTTACCCTTTCTCTGTCCAAGCAAGATTATACCGTCACAGATGTTATTCCTTTCATTGGGAAGCAGAAATACAATATGTTATAGATGGAAGCTCCTCAAATAGTAGTTCTATCAGAAAGAGCAGTAAATGCAGATGTGAATTGTTCTTATAAAGAATTACAAAATAAAATTATGCTGCAAATTAAACCAAAAGAAAAGAGAAAATGAGTTACTTCTTGGTAAAAAGCAGTGAGATCTGGATCCGATTATATGTTTCAAAATAAAACCAACTCTGAAAAATGTATAAACTTCGATTTGTTATTGAGCCTCTAGTCTAGAATAGGAATAGAACACAGCCTAACTCAACACAGAGGCATCCTGAGGAATGTCGCTAAGGATGTAAAATAATAGTAAGTTAATCATACACAAAGGGAGAACACTAGCAAGGAAGTCTTACATAAATAAAACGGCCACTTTAGCCCTAGCCAGTTTGCTCAGTGGATAGAGCATTGGCCTGCGGACTGAAGGTTCCTGGGTTCGATTCCAGTCAAGGGAACATGCTCAGGTTGCAGGCTCAATCCCCAATAGGGAGTGTGCAGGAAGCAGCCAATCAATGATTCTCTCTCATCATTGATGTTTCTATCTCTCCCTCTCCCTTCTTCTCTGAAATCAATAAATGGCATCCTGACGCCATCTATTTCATACTTTAATTATACTATCTTCTCTTTACAATATATTAAATAAAACAAAACCAATCAATGTAA
>NW_005880652.1:0-6229 GCF_000147115.1 Myotis lucifugus | reverse complement strand
TCCTGCCGGTCCCTGCGGTCTGTTGGACTCCCCCGCTCTCCACCCTGGAAACCCCGTGGCAAGCACCTCCCTAGCCCTGCATGGCCGGTCGGTTTGTTCCGGGTCCTCCACAGTGATCATCGAGGCATCACAAGAGGCCCCCTCACCACTCCTTCAAAATAACGTACTGCAGTAACACGCAGGAATAAAGTGTGGGGGAGGGGCGGGGCGGGGAGGGAGGGAGCAGGGAGAAGAGAGAGACACGGAAGGTCTGGAGACGCCCCCAGTCGGTTATCAGCGGTGATCTCAGGGCAGTGAAATTTCAGTTGACCTTTCTCTTCCACCTCTCTACTCTCTGACATTGTGTTAAAATGTTAAAATCGGCACCTGTTATGGGGTAATTACAAAAACAGCAGTTTCATTCTGAAAAAAGCTAAAATACTATTAGAGAGAAAAGCAGGCTAATGACTTGAGAATATCAGAGGCAGACGCCGTTCTCATTAAAGGAGGCACTGAGCCCAAACCTGATTTGCTTTGGAACTTAAACTGCAAAACACGTGCCCTAAGCATCCCGATGCCGCTGACCGTCAGAGGCGGCGACGAAGAGGAACGAGTCGGAGGGGACAGCAGGCGGCGCCGGTGCTGCTCAGAGGCACGCGGGAGGGGACGGGGGAGGGGACGTGACAGCCCCGTGCCGTTTGGTGGTAAGTGGGTCAGCCTGGGGCGTTACTAAAACGGGGCGCTCTCCGGCGAAGGGTGGCTATGGCGGGAGACGCAGAGAGCACTGTCCAGAGCCGCGCCCCGGCCGGGCCAGGCCAGGCCCCCCTTCACTTCATCCTCTTGGCCACATCCGAGTAGGCGAGCTCGATCTCCCCGTCGGCCGGGCACGTGTTGGTGAACTCGTCCCTGGCGTAGGCGTTTCTCAGGTACCTCGAGATGCCCGTCATTTCAGAGGGAAATTCAAAGTCTCGGTACCGCTTGGCCACGATCTGAAAATGAAGAGGAGACGGTCAGAGGGGAACCCACCAACGCGGCAACTCGAGGAGACGGCGCACTCCCTGAGGGGGGCCCTCTGTCACCCCAACGCCCCAGCGGCCCGGTTACGCTGACTTCACAGGGGACACACTGGGGACGGGGCAGGTTAGAGGTACCGGCCTCCACACAGTGGCTCCAGGCCACGCCGCCCCCAGTTCTCACAGCCACCCCGCTCTGTGTCCCGTGCACTCCCCTGCGGCCCTGCAGGTTCCTCTCGGGGGGCTGTGCTCCCGGGGGCTGGGTGTGAAGGATTCAGGATGGATCTTCAGTTCGGACTGTGCTCAGTCCTCTGTGAAGTCCACGCCGGGCCTCCTGGATCCCACGTGTCTGTGTGAGGCCTGCACACACCCCGCCTCCTGCCACTGAGGGTCCTTGCATTGTGGTCGGCCGGGTGCAGAGGACAGACTCAAGTCCTCACCCCGGGGACACGGCAGGGGCAGGGAACCGACAGGAAATGTCACGGACAACAACGGTGCGATGTTCCCTTGGCTGCAGGGGTGCTGTTGGGGAGGGAGTCACAAAGGAAGTGTCCCCTGTGGGGATAATGTCCGTGTCCTAGGGCTGCCCTGACAGCACCACGAGCTGGGCAGCTGACAACACAACTTCCTTCTCCGAGTCCTGGCGGACTGAAGTCCAAGATCGAGGTGCCAGGGGGCCGCGCCCTTGCAGGCCGTGGGGGACTGTGTCTGGTCCCCCTCCCGGTTCCTGCCGGTTCCCGGTCCTGTGACAGCGGAACGCCGCTCCTCACGGTTTTCACCGTGTGTCTCTGTGCCCAATGTCCCCCTTTTTATAATCATATTGGGTTGGGGCCCCCCAACTCCAATATAACCTCATGTGACCCTACTAATCAGACAGGAACAGCAAAGACCCTGTTCCCAAATCAGGTCACACTCTGAAGTCCCGGCGTTGGGGCTTCACCATATGAATTTGGGGCAGACAGCTCATCCCCTCGCAGGGATCTGGGGCTACAAAAACCAGCTCTGATCTGTGCGTTGGATCTGGGGTGTCTGAGTGAAGCCACCTGGGGCTTAACCACAGACCAGAAGGTCTTCGGGGCTTGTTTCTTGGATGTGGGGGGCCGGCAGCCACGGGCGCGGTGTGACCACAAACAGGACGCGTGGCCTGGAGAAAGCCTCCTGCTTCGCTTCCCTTCTCCCCCTGGAGTTCCTGCCCACTGATGCTCGTGGCGGCCGTCCCGCTCTCCTGGTGCTTGCATTGCCTGCTTTCTCTTTGCCATCGCGGCTTTTGTTTTGTTTTGAATATATATTTTTATTGATGTCAGAGAGGGAGGGAGAGGGAGAGAGATAGAAACATCAATGATGAGAGAGAAGCATCGGTTGGCTGCCTCCTGCATGCCCCCTACTAGGGATCGATCCTGCAACCCATGCATGTGCCCTGACCGGGAATCAAACCGTGACCTCCTGGTTCATAGGCCAACGCTCAACCACTGAGCCACCCGGCCGGACAAGGGCATATTGTTAACTGAAGGCCTGGGGCATCCTTTAGTTCAAAGTGACTTTCCCTCTGCGCCCCCTTTTTTCGTTTCCCTTTCCCGTCCTCTTGTGCCTGGTTGTGTCCATCTGGAGCCTCCCTCCGGGTTCCTTCCCGCTTGGTTCGGGGTGGTTTTCCCAGGCCCACCCTCCAAGCCCCTGGCTCACGCCTGCACCGTCCATTTCTACTCCTGTGACCTCTCATCTAGCCTCTACGTCTGAAGTGAGTTATTTGTCTTCTCCCTGAGCTCTGCCTGCCTGATCTTCCTCTTCTCAGTGACATTATATTTATTTTCTACATCTGCGTGTTGTCTTTGAGTTTTTTTCTCCAAAGATCCATGTACTCCTCCATTTCTCTGAGGCTGTAGAGACGCGTCTGTCTGGAATGTTCTGTAATTTATGGGAGCAATTCTTCATCAGATGGGTGTTTCTACCACCTTTCCCTTCTGCTTCCCGTCTCCTTATCGTCCCCTCCCCTTTTTGATCATCTGCATCCACGTGAGTTCTTTCTGGTTGTGAATCATCTTTGAACAAGGAAGACCTACTGCGCCAACCATGTGCTTAACACCAGTGTGAAGGGCCCAGGGAGTGAGACGGGGCCACTGGTTGACCAACTTGGATATTTACCCTCAAACAGTCTCACCAAAGACTGCTCTACACCCTGTCACAGGGGACACGTTAGGGTCAGGGTTACCGTTAGGGTCAGGGTTCAGGGGAGGCATCCTCCACTCTGAGGCTCACCGATTAGGCAGGAGGTCACCTTCGCTGAAAATGAACCTCAGGCCCTGGTGGGTGTGGCTCAGTTGGTTGGAGCATCATCCTGGGCACCAGGAGGTCACAGGTTCAATTCCCAGTCAGGTCACTTACCTAGGTTACAGGTATGATCCCCAGTCGGGGTGCAGTCTGGGTGTGTATGGGAGGCAACAGATAGACGTATCTTAGGGAGGGAGGGAGGGAGGGAGGGAGGGGCAAGCTCAGGTCATTTACGTCTCGTCAGCAGCCACAAAGCAAAATGCCACTTCCCTTCTCTCCTCCACTGCACCGCCCGCCCTGTCCTCTGGGTCAGGGGACAGTGACAGAACGCAAACAAGGTGCCACCGCGGACTCCTCCTCCAGCTCTGCCTCCCAGAGGCCTCCGCTCCCAGGTGATCTCTGCTTCCTCGGACCGAGACGCTGTGCTGGCTCTCGGGGCTGCGGGATGGACCCTAGCGCCACCCGGCCTTGCTGAAGACCGGACGGCAGGCCGTCCCTGCGGCACTCACTCTGGGAGGCGTCCCTCAGTCCTCCGCTGCAGTCTGTCCCTTTCTGGTCATATGACAGACGGAGCCAATGCTGGGTTTCAGGACGGGGAATAAATGACAAAGCCCTCTGTCAGACTCTCCTCTTTCGCCATAAATCCCTTCAGACGGACTCTCCTTTCCTGTCGGCAATGCTCGGCCTGGGAGACCGCGAGGCCGTGTGGTATTTGAGTGCCAAGTGGCTTTGGAGACCTGGCTGATGGGTGCTATATGGGAGCCACGGACGGCTTTATTTCACTCTGAATACTTTGTTCAAACTGAAATGTGAAATGCTTTTGTCACAGGAGCCGGACAAGTGGCTGTGGCCTTTCTCCTGCCCTTCCCAGCCCCCACGTACCCGGGATGCCACTCTGGCCACAGCAGCGCCTAAAATACAGTCACGAAGGGGACTCATCCAAACACCACTGGGCCAAGATCTTAGTGGACAGGGGCTCCCCAGTTCCAGCTTCAACCATCGCCAAGGCCGCAGACGGAAGGGTTAATACGCTCTCATTGAGTTTCAGATGTCAACACTGGCAACGTTATTTATATTGTTGTTATAACATTACAAAGCTATTTATTATGCTCTTTTCAGAACACTCCCTTGTAGGATCAGCAATATCTTTAAGGCTAGAATTTCACAGGTCCCTTCGAGCACAACAGGGAAGAGAGAAGAAAAAAGAAACTGGGGCAGGGCAGGGATTGGGCCGGAGGAGGAAGAAGTGCAGGCAGAGCAAGGCGGGGGCAGGGGTGGTGCTCACAGGAGCCTCAGGGCCACAGGCTGTGTGAACCCATCCGCACATTTCTAACTGCCAATTGGGTGTGTATTAGAGCACGGCGTCCCTGTGTCGTCTCTCCCATCCCCCATCCTTCTAGACCAGTGGTCGGCAAACTGCGGCTCGCGAGCCACATGCGGCTCTTTGGCCCCTTGAGTGTGGCTCTTCCACAAAATACCGACTTCTGAGCATGGGCCACGAAGTTTCTTTTTTTTTTTAATATATTTTATTGATTTTTTACAGAGAGGAAGGGAGAGGGATAGAGAGTTTGAAACATCAATGAGAGAGAAACATCGATCAGCTGCCTCCTGCACACCCGCTCCTGGGGATGTGCTCGCAACCAAGGTACATGCCCCTGACCGGACTCGAACCTGGGACCCTTCAGTCTGCAGGCCGACGCTCTATCCACTGAGCCAAACCAGTTAGGGCTGGGCCACGAAGTTTCAATCGCACTGTATGTGCGCGCCCGCACGTGGTATTTTGTGGAAGAGCCACACTCAAGGGGCCAAAGAGCCACATGTGGCTCTCAAGCCGCAGTTTGCCGACCACAGTTCTAGACCAGTAGTTCTCAACCTTCTGGCCCTTTAAATACAATTCCTCATGTTGTGACCCAACCATAAAATCATTTTCGTTGCTACTTTATAACTGTAATGTTGCTACTGT
This sequence comes from Myotis lucifugus, assembly GCF_000147115.1. Classification (NCBI taxonomy): domain Eukaryota; kingdom Metazoa; phylum Chordata; class Mammalia; order Chiroptera; family Vespertilionidae; genus Myotis; species Myotis lucifugus. The sequence continues at coordinate 1,009 of NW_005880652.1, read as the reverse complement.
TATGAATCGTCATGTAAATATCTGATATGCAGGATGGTCTTAGGCGACCCCCGTGAAAGGGTCATTCGACCGCCAAAGGGGTCGTGACCCACAGGTTGAGAACCGCTGCTCTAGACAAAGGACCCAGCTCTGGACCCAGTGGGGTGTGAATAATAAAGATGCCCTCGGAACAAGACTTCTTCCTGGGGCATCTCAGGTCACTGAGGGCCAAGGGCATAGCAGTGGTGACAATGACCGAGTAGCTGACACGTGTAGGTGACAGGGGCTGGTGTACCCCTGCGGGACAGCCACGGCCCAGCATTCCAGAGGGGGGACCATCAGCCCCCGAATCTCAGGGCCACTCCCAGAATTCTGAGTTAGACGGTCGGGGGCCAGGTCGAGGGGTTCACGCTTCCACAATTCCTATGCCTTCCCGTGCTGAAATCTCCTCTGAATTCTCGTGCCGAAGAACCGCCGCCCCAGGCATCTCTCAACCCTAAGATACATGACCCGTGACTTTCACTTCACGTGCAACATCTGGGGAGACAGGACGCCAGATCCGGCCGCGGCCGAGCCAGAGAGCTGTCCCTGCTCCCCAGCTGTGGGGTTGATGTTAAGAACTGAGGCTGCTGTCCGGCCGGTGTGGCTCAGTGGTTGAGCATCGACCTATGAACCAGGAGGTCACGGTTCCATTCCTGGTCAGGGCCCAGGCCCAGGTTGCAGGCTTGATCCCTAGTAGGGGGCGTGCAGGAGGCAGCCGATCAGTGATTCTCTCTCATCATTGATGTTTTTATCTCTCTCCCTCTCTCTTCCTCTCTGAAATTGATAAAAATATATTTAAAAGAAAGGAAAAAGGAGAGAAGGAGAGAGAGAGAGAATATGAACTAACTGAGGTTGTTAACCCCCGAGTGGGAGTGGACCGGCCGCTCACGGAGCTTGGCTGCCTGGCCGTCACCACACCTGGCTGCCGTCCCATTTCATCTCACAGACCCCACTCAGCAGGTCCCAGCCTCAGCATTAGACGCCGGGT
>NW_005880651.1:0-6229 GCF_000147115.1 Myotis lucifugus | reverse complement strand
ACAGGAACTGAACCGGGTCTTCGGCCTCTGGGGGAGCAGCGGGGTGCCCTCCCCGCCCTGGGAAGGGATGCATTTGAGGCTGGTGGAGCGCAGGAGACCAGCGATGGCCCGGCGCAGTCCTCCGTCACCAGCGGGAACTCAGCGAGAGGTGTCCCTCGGCGCTGCCGGCCCTGGCCCTCCTCAGCGTGGACGCCCCGGTGGTCTGATAGATGGGGAGGGTGGGCCAGTCCTCCAGGCCCAGCACCGAGCCCTGGCCCCTCTGCGCCCTCTGCCTCCGGAGCCCTCCCACAAACTCCGACAGGGCGGCCGAAGGACTGGGCAGCTTCTCCCTGGACACCGGGGATGTGTTTCCCCTCTGGGAAGAGGGGGAGGAAGACAGGACTCCTGATCTCTCCGGGGGCTTCCTCTGGATGTCACTCTCGTCGCCATGCCCAAAATGGCAGTACTTTTGCCGGCGGAGGGAGAGGGGCAAGAGGGAAGAGAGGGACTTGTCCCCCGTGGTCTTGCTGGGGGCATCCTGGGCTCCGCTCAGGGCTGACACCCGCCGGACGCTTTCGGCATCACCGGCCTCCTCGTGCGTCCTGTGCCAACAAGAAAGACACAGTTGGTGGGGATCGTGCAGTTCATACAATTTGTGCAAGCGGCGCGGGAGCCACTAAGCACAGGCGCTAATATTGTTTTTCTTTGGAAATGCCATCCCCACCGCATTCTCAAATGAACCGCGTGATTTAATGCGCAAATTCAAGCCAGGTAAATGATTTCTCCTTGCTCTCTGAAATGCAATTTCTGTCTATAATTAAACCCAGCTAAGTACGTTCGAGTAGATTAACACGCAGGCAGGACGAGTGACTTAGATTTATGAGGCATCCTATCTGACAGGATGGGCCCCGTTGTCCCAGAGCCTGCGGAGTAAGTCATTCGCTTCTGGAAGCCACGGGGAGACCTGCAGGAGGCTATCTGCTTATTCAGGGACAAGCCCAGAGGACAGGCCCACCGGAAGGGCTTCGGAAAGTCAGTGGCCCAAATGTGCACCTCAGTGGGAGGCCCTGTGACGCCCTGATTGGTCCTGGTGGGGGGAAGACCTCCCTCCTAACGGGAGAGATTTGCATGAAACCAAGACCAGCACAAGGGGACAGATGGCTTCTATTCTGGGACGACACCAGGCCTGGCTTCCCTGCAGAGTCGGTTTGCAGCAGCCGAGCCCACATCACTTTCCTTCCGAAAAGGAGGAGCCTGGACTATAAGATGAAGGATGTTGCTGAAAGGAGAGAGACCGCAGTCCGCCAACCATCCCTTTAATAAATAAAAAACCTACTTGTCCTTCCTCTAAGACGAACAGCGCCACTCCTGCCCGCCTGCAGAGTTGTCATTTATAAAAAGCAAAAGGGCCAGGGTTTGGGCAGGGCAGACGGAGCTGGGGGCTGGGGACTGGAGGGGACTGGAGGAGGCTGGGAGCGAGGTGCTGGGAGCGAGGCGCAGGCAGGCTTCCGGCCCCTGTCCACCCTCTGCATTGCTGCTCTAGCTGCACACGGGAGCCGGCCCTCCACACAGAAAGGTGGTTGGGATTCTGGCCGAGACCTTGAGGAAGGCTCCTCGCCCACCACAGTCTGATGCACCATTGCCACCCCAGATCCCAGAGGACAGGGCAGTAACTCCAAGGGTTTTGGAGTCGGGGAAGGAAGCCAGCCAATGGCCCTGCAGGTGCCGCCTGGAGGGGAAAGGAGGTACAGGTAGGGCAGGGGTCAGGGTTCTTTCCAGGGACGTGGGTAGAGACCCGGACACTGTCTCTTGAGCTCCCGAGGCCAGAGCTCCAACCGTCCCATAAGCCTCTCTCTCCTGGGGCTGGTAGGTGCCTTCCCAGACCCAGGACCCGTGGGAGGCAGCCGTGGCGCTGATGTTCTGGTAAAGGTTCCATGCGTGACAGGCACCGGGCTGGGTCTTCTCATCTGCCTCTTCTGATTCCTGAGGTCAGCTGGGTGGAGGTCCATGGGTCAAGGTCACGGTGTGTGTGTGTGTGGGGGGGGGCAGGGGGAGACACAGGGTCAAGGTTACCGTGTCTATGAGCCACCTCCATCACTCACTCCCCTCACCGTCCTCGGTCCTCCTGCGGGATCAAGCTCCCTACTCCCAGCCTCGAGCTGCCCTCTGGGTCACCTGCTGCAGCCATGCCAGTACCGAGGACGGCCAAGCCCCTCTGCCCCGGGGTTTACATTTGCTGTCTGACCAGTCCTTCCACCTCCTCCTGCACAGATCACCATGTGACCTTGCGGGGAAGTCGTGGGACAAGAGAAAGGCCCTGGGTACTGGGTCTGGCGCCTAGTCCCTCAAATAACGGTAACCAGTTACAATGAATAATTAATAACCAATAATTAATGGCTCTTCATGATTAACAGTTAATGGCAATCGTTATTACTGCTACTAATCTCTGAATCCCCTGAGCCTAGCCCACCACTGGGCTCAAGGAAAGCCTCCACGGAGGTTCCCAGAGGGACAGAGAGAGAACGGTGGGCAGGTGGCCTCCTGCCTCCTGGAGCCTGAGAAGGGGTGGCCCTGTGCGCCCGGAACAGCTGCCTCCTCCCACATCGTGGCTGTCAGCTTCCATCTCCGTCACAGCTGGACGCGGCTGGGGAGGGAGGGAAGGGCTCCTTTATGATCACCCCAAAGTGTGTCTGTCAACATCACTGCCTTGGAATCGCTCCCCTACTACACGGCAAGATGGCTTTCTCACTCTTTCTTTTTTTAATAAACAGCTCGGAGCTGCCGGGGCAGTGGGCTGCGCGGAGCTGACAGAAGTCATTTCCGTCCTGCCTCGGCCCCTGAAGGGAGCGGGGTGATGGATGTGTCTTGGGTGCTCGGTCTCATCCATCGCCTGCCACGTGGGGCAGGCGGCATCGAGGGCTCCTGTCACAGTGCTGCCTGGGACTCTGCCGTCTGCTCACCCCAGCTCCCACCCTGGTGCTGGCTGTGGATGCCAGGACAGGGAGGGAAGGGAGGGAGGGAAGAGGAGTTGCAGGAAGAGGAGAAGAAGGAGTGCTGGTTTCTGGGACAGAGAGCACAGAAGTGACACCTCTACAAGGCACACACCCCCAATGTCCCCGCACAGCCACTCGGGCCCCTGCCTGGCGGCCACAGGGCTGTGATCACCGATCTCTCTGCCCAGGGCCTGATGTCCTGGGGGCAGGGCGGGCTGGGTTCCACGTTCGAGAGTTGTCTGGTGTCTTCATAGCCTCAGCTGGTGCGCTTGGAGCAGAGACACAAGCCAAACAGGGTGGACACTGGGGGCTGGAGAGGAGAGGCTGTGGGGGAGGGAGGGAGGGAGGGAGGAACAGGTGTGGAAGGGAGGCGGGGGAAGGAAGGAAAGCAGTCTGGCTGAGTGCCACCTCCTGGGCTTGCCATTCAGAAATTGGTCCCATCTCTGTGCCATCGTGTTCTGGTGCCCGGCGCCATGACTCCGAGTAAGAAGCTCCTGTGCCCGCTCCTTTCTGGGAGGGGCGGCAGAATTTCATCTGAGTCCAGGTGTCCTCGTGCAGGCTCCAGGAGAGGGTCCCGGAGCTGCTGTCTGACACAGGGTGGGCCTCTCTCTCTTTCTGGCCCAGCTGTGGGCATCTAAGACACACTCTGCTGTCCCCAGCCAGGAGCCTGGACAGACTCATCTCCTGCCTCGCCACCCCCCCCCCCCAAGCTGCCCTCACTGCACGGCTTGGCTCAGAGGGGACGTCCCTCCATCGGCCTCGCGTGATGGATGGATGGTGGATAATCAAGATGTCACCGCGCCTGCCTCCCAGAGCCTTGGCCCCGGAAAGGGACGATGAATAGCAGGCCCTCTGAGCCGCGGGGAGACAGGTGGGACAAACGCCAGGCGGGCACCGCGATTCTCTAAGGAGAGAGGCCAGGAGCACCTTGGGGACTTCCGCCGCCTGCCCGTGAGTCTAGCCCCACGGAACCGCCTCCTCGCAGACTTGCTGTGACTGCTTTCCATACGCGCCACTGAAAGCCTATGTTTGCCCCCCTCTGCTGTTATTTAAAACTCTTAGTGCTTTTGCTTGATTGTTTTTCTTGAACGACCCCTTCTATCAGGGCTAGAGAAGGCCTGCAATGAGGGCAGAGGTTCGGGAATCAGTGATTCTCACACGTGCTCCTGCTCTGAGCAGAACGGGAAAAGGATGCAGAGAATGAAGTAGTCGGTCCAACCCAGAGCGAGCCAGCTGCTGAGACAGGTGTCCCTGCTTGGCCCACGCCCCTGCCCCTGCCAGGCTGTCCTGTGACGGAGCCCCCAGGTCTCAGCGGCTCTCGCACCAGGACACGCTCCTTGAATACCCAGTGACAAGTGAAAAGTGCCGTGTGTGCACGTTTTGTATATATCGGTCCCATCAGGATCAGATTCATCACCCCATCTTGCAGATGAGCAAACTGAGGCTCACTGGTGAGAAACCATTAGCCCAGGGTCACACTGCTAAGGGGCAGGGCCTGGATTTGAACCCTGAAGCTCATGCTTTTCCCTGCCCTGACAACACACGCCCTCCAGGTAGACAGCTGAGTAGAAACCTCGACTGCCCTAACACACATCTACACGTGAACATCTCCCCCAATCCACTGAGACACGACGAGCCAAAAGAGCGAGATCTGAGTCAAGCGGACAGATGCCGGATTCACTGGCATCAGACACAATCACACAGCGAAAAAACACAATGTCCAGGCCTGAGAGTTCGGGCGGAGCCGGGGCCAGCGGAGCTACAGGGAACTTGAAGAAGGTTTTAATGACACCATGAATCATCCCCAGAGGTGCGCTGTCACCCCCATTCTTCATCCACACCCTGAAATTAAAGAGGAAATTAAAAATGTATTGATGTTCTGTAAGACTGGCGAGGCCTGGGAAGGGAAACCAGATGTCCTTTCAAGATGGCCTGAGGCCTTGTAACCGAGCCCAGCACAGCGATTGATGGTCTGTAATTACACTTGACAAGGTGCCCCAAACCGTGCCCAACGCCCTAGAGAAAGGAGACGTTTATTGAGTCCCTAGAGCGCACAGGTAAATTCTGCATGATTCTGGATAACAGCTGCCTTACATGGTGCCTTTAGGCTTTGCAGATCTACTCAATTTTATCCTCTCAACAATCCTCTAAAGCAGATACTATGGTAATCTTCCCATTCCACAAACGAGGCTCAGAAAGGTCAGTAATCTGTGGTGTGATAAATGGGAAAATGTGGATTTAAACCAAGGAGTCCACCTCCGGGATCCATGCCCCCTCACCACTCTGCTCCACTGACCCTTATCCCATTGTACAGATGAGAAAACCGAGGCGCGGAGAGGCAAGTGGGCTTGCAGAGCAAGGGGCAGAGCCGAGGCTCCCATCGTGGTCTAACTATACGCAATGCTAGGCTGAGCTCAGAGGAAGACGGGAGCTTCGCCTCCAGGAGGGCACACTGTAGGCGTGGAGACTGGCTGACCCACGAAGAAGAATCAGCAGCGAGGGAAGTTCCAGGCGAACTGTGAACCACGGGCTGCAAGTGCGGCAGGAAGTTGCCCGGGGAGAGAGCAGGTGCTGGAGCCTGGTGCCAGCCTTCCTGGAGGTGTGGGGTGAGCCAGGCTTTCAGAAGAGGGAAGGATGTGGGGTCAGAGAAGACACGCTACACAGGCGGAGAGAAGATCCCTCCTACCAGCTATTAGCTATTCAGTCTGCAAAACCCTTGACAAGTGAGGGCAGCTATCTCAGTTTCACGGGCAGGGACACGGGACTTGGAAAGGCCACCTGCTGAAAGGGAAAAGCCAGGGGAGGGAGTAACCAAGGAAGAGAGGAAGTGGTGGAATGAGTGGCACCCAGGTCCTCAGCCTGATCACTCCTGGCCTGAAGGGGCAGAGACTTGAGCCAGAAAATATTCTTTAAATATCCTCTCTTCCTGCCCTGGATGGTTGCTCAGTAGTTAGAGCATTGGCCTGAGCACCAAAGGGTCATGGGTTTGATTCCTGGTCAAAGGCACATACCTGGGTTGCAGGTTTGATCCCAGGCCCTGCTCAGGGCATGCGTGGGAAGCAACCAAAAGAAGTGTCTCTAAATAAATATCCTCTAGTCCCGATAATATGATGTTTTGAGGAGACCAGATAACCTTCAAGCCTTCCTTGTTGTTCTCTCTGATCCTACGTGAGTTCTCTCTGACACTTTCTAGAAACCCATGCAGTGAACAGCCCTCAGTGGGCACTGGCCTGTGTCCCTTCTATGGGTCTGTGTCC
>NW_005880650.1:0-6229 GCF_000147115.1 Myotis lucifugus | reverse complement strand
TGTCCTTGAGGCTGACTCGCGGGCGGAAGTGTAAAGCCACCTGGCGGGGCTCTGGGCAGGGCTCTGGGAGACCGAAGTGTCCAGAGCGGCCCTTCACCCCTGACAGATAGTTCTGGAAAGAGTGAGTATGCGATCCGTTTCCGTCCTCCGCAGAGTGATGCCTACCTGTGGGCAGCTTGGCTTACTTGGCAGCGTGCCCCGTCCATAGCTGCTGAGTGGGTGGGGGTGAGGGTGACAAGAGAATGCATTTTTTTGGGGTGAGCGACAGCCTCGGGGAGGCCGTGGCCTTTCCCCTCGGCGGTTGGTTCTCTGGTTGACCTGCTCCAACTGTCCCCCTCGAATTCTGCCAGCCAGGCGTGAGCACATCTGTCCGCCTGCTTCCTCTACGAGGGTGTGAAAAGTTAATGAGACTGGCTGGAGCTTCCCGTGCAGCCCCGGAATCTCCATTCGTATGTGAGGCACGAAACAATCAGACGGAAACTTAGAAGATGCTTCACCAGCCCTAGCAGGTGTGGTTCAGTGGGTAGAGCATCCGCCTGTGGACTGAAAGGTCCCGGGTTCGATTCCGGTCAAGGGCACATGCCCTGGTTGAGGGCTCCATCCCCAGTAGGGGGTGTGCAGGAGGCAGCCGATCGATGTTTCTCTCTCATTGATGTTTCTAACTCTCTGTCCCTCTCCCTTCCTCTCTGTAAAAAATCAAAAAATGTATTTTAAAAAAAATAAGTGAACACATAAATATCAGAGGTTCCCATGACCCCCTCCTTTGGGGATTTGCAGAAGTGGTCCTGCTCCTAAGGCTCCTGTTTCCAAGGTCACGAACACAGACTATCCCATCTTTTCAGGCCAGGTGTGCCCAGGTTCCAGGTTTGCATCAGACCCGGGGAGGCTGTGAAAGCGTTCAAGGTGAAGGCTGTGATGTGCGGGTGTAACCTCTTTCCCCCCTTACCTCCCACAGCTGTGGGCTAAACCGGGTTGACGGGGCAGGTGGCACCTGAGGAAGCTAATTGATTCTCTTCTTATGAATATTCATTTGAAGTGACTTCTCCATCTGCTCTCCTTCTGGAATTTCAACATGGCCACCGAGCCAGCCTGTCCCTCGCCTTCTAGGTCACTCCTCGTACCGCGGGAGGAGCAGGACCAGCTGCCTTCGCGAGTCCTGGGCAGAGGGCGCTGGGTGCGGTGGGGCTGGGAGCTTCACCCACCAGGCTGCCCTTCCCTCCTTGCGTTGAGCTCTGTGCAGCCGGCCGATGGGCTGATGAACCGGTTCTCAGCATGGCCTTCTGAGCCCTGGGCGGCTCTTAAAAGGGGGGCGCTCACAGGTGGCTGGGAATAGTCTGTGATGGGTAGGAGGAGCCATCGAGTGCAGAGGCCTCATTAGTTTTGATGGTGTTGGCTCAAATAATACAGCATTTTGGTCCCTTGCGTAAAATCCAGGCTCAGTACCAAAGAGAGGTGTCCCTCGTGGCCCATGGTGCCTGGCTCTTGGGAAACTTCAGTGACTCTTCGACTGTGGTCCCGGGGCTCACAGGGGACTAAGCTTGTGTGGAAGCCATTTCTTTGCCCCAGAAGAGGCTATTTTGGTCTTCGACCGATAAGACTGACTATTGAGTGACTCTCCCCCTATCGGTGAAATGTGGTCATTGATGGCTCCTATAGGTGATAATGGCTCCTACAGGTGGACATACCTTAAATGGCCCCCCGTATCCTTCAAGATGGACAGAGTATGTTCACTGAAGCTTTGGTGTAAAATGCATGTCAAAGGTCCGATTTCGGAACCAACGCCAACGTGTGTGGGGTTTTCCTCACCAAGTCATTCTTGGGTACCAGGTGGGTGTCCCACAAGTCGAGTCAATTCTAGCTCCCAGGGGATAGTGGCAGGTCCCTCAGGTCAGGGACTTAGTCCCGCAACACTGCCCTCCACTTCAGATGCCAGTCGCATGCTGGTCCAGGTCGTTACCTGTGCTTCTGACCAGTTGGATAAAATCAGAGGCTCCACCCTGGCTAGTGTGGCTCAGTGGATAGAGCATCGGCCCAAGGACAGAAGGGTTCTGGGATCCATTCCAGTCAGGGGCACTTGATTGCAGGCTCGATCCCCGGCCCTGGTTGGGGCCCATGCGGGAGGCAACCAATCGGTGTGTCTCTCTCACATCGATGTTTCTCTCTCTCTCTGTCTCCCCACTTCCCTTCGACTCTTTCAAAATCATGGAAAAATATCGTGGAGTGGAGGATAAAACAAACAACAAGCAAATAATATCAGGTCCCATGACCCTGACCCCCTCCTTAGGGATTTGAAAAGTGGTCCTTGTTCTTGGGCTCCCGTGCACTAGCTGTGGCTCTCTGGGATGCTGTGGTGGAGATGTTCCATGGCCAACAGAGAGCCTTAGCCTAGTCCTTCCTGCAATGGGTTCGGTTGGCTTTATAAGGTTAGTGACCTTGTTGCAAAGCCTCTGTCAGTCACTGGACTTCTACCAAGCAAGCTGGGCAAATTTCCAGCCTTCAGATGGAGCCTCCCAAGGAGAAATGAAAAAAGTAGAGGGAGGGCGGGTCATCAGAGCTTCTGGATGGGGCAGTAAACGTGTGTGTGTGTGTGTGTGTGTGTGTGTGTGTGTCTGTCTGTCTCCAGAATTGCTCAGGTTACCCTCGGCCACTAGGCGAAGGTCACCCCACTCTTTCAGGATACCTCCCAAAGGCCAGCAAGTCCTCCAAGAAGGAACTGGCCTCTTGTAACTGATAGTCCCGGTGCTGATTGTATTTTCCCAGAGTTCCGCGTTATTCATTTCCAGAAAGTAATTTTACTTGATTGCTGTGTGGGCTTTTTGAAGGAGGCATTTGGAGAAAATAGGTTGGCTCACCCTCACAATATATATCCCTTCTGGATGCTTCTAAGGACAGCGCAAGTGCCAATTTGGGACAGAAACTTGTTGGGAGTGTCTGTCTCTGGGGGACTTTAATGGGAGGTGAGACAACTGTCTTCCTTGGTTCATTTGGTTGGTTGCCTGCCTGGAACAGGGGTATCAGCTGACCTTGTAGTTCCTTCCAGTGTGAGCCTTCTATGACTAGGTGACAGATTCATGAGGCTATACGAGGCTGAGGATTTTATCTGTCGGCTTTGTTATTTGACCCAATGTCTCTTAATCTTGTCTCGTTAAGCAGATTTTAAATTATTTGAAGGCTCGGCCTAGCCGGTGTGGCTCAGTGGATAGAACGTTGGCCCGAGGACTGAAGGGTCCCGGGTTGGATTCCAATCAAGGGCACGTACCTTGGTTGCAGCTTTCCTGGCTCTGGTCAGGATGCGTGCAGGAGGCAACTAATCGATGTGTTTCTCGCACATCGATGTCGCTCTCTGTCTCTCCCTCTCCCTTCCACTCTCTCTAGAAATCCATAGAAAACTATCCTCGGGTGAGGATGAACAACCACAAAAAATAGATTATTTGAAGGTTGGAATGCTGCCCTGTGTTTCTTCCACGTTCTCCACGGAAGAGTGAGAGGGTGGGGGTACGTAGGAGAAGGGTCTGGAGGAGACAGTATCCAGGAGACAGGAGCAGGGTCCCAGGTGGAAGGCTGCCCATTAGTGAGAGGAAGGATCCTACATCTTCTGAGGCCGAAGGGAAGAAGGGATGAATCCTGATCTACATGTAAATACATGAATAGATGGCATGAGCAAAGAGGAGGGAGATCACATCTCATAACCTCAGTTTCGTTAGTAAAGAATGAGGCGAGATCAGCCACTGAAAGAAAGGAATCTAAGGGGTAGAAACATTTGGAAGTTATTGTGGAGAATAGAAGAGGGTGCTGACCAAGGACCTGGCAAAGGCTTGATGAGTGGTACTAGAGGCTCCGACGAGTTTTGAAGCCATGAATACGTAGTGGTGCCAACCCCGAGTGTGGCCTGGTTTTTGTTGGGAGTATGTAGTTGGTGGGTATAGGGATGGAGAAAGAGGATTGGAGCATGGACTCGGGGTTGGGATTCTCCTGAGCAGCGTGGTAGAAGGCACATCAAAGTTAGCAGACAGAATAATTCAGATAGTCCATTCGGGGACGTAGGCTTGGTAGGGAAGGCAATGTATAGCTGGTATAGACGGAGTGTGAGATGGTGGGGGAGTGGGGAGGGAGAGGGAGAAAAAACCAAAGGACTGGAATAATCCATGAGGCCAGGGAGCAGGTGTAGTTGGAGTAAGGAAATGAGAGAATGAGAGAGCTCAGAGGAAGCAGACTATGGCCAGAGAGTAGACTATTGGAGTTTAAGATTTTTGGGATGATCACAAAACCCCGGGGGTGGCCATGAGAATGAGTTGTCCACATGCCGTGGAGTAACTGAGCAGAGTTACGGAGATCCATGAACTTCAAGGTGATATTGTTGGAGGGACCATCATGTGGGTGGTTTTATCTTCCTGGTGAGCCAGGGGTAGGAGGAGTAGGGCCGGGAAGAGGGTGGGATTGTTTCAGATGGAGGGCAGTAGTGTGCTGAGTAGATCCATGTTTTATAAAGTGCCTATGATCATAAAGTGAATGATCATCTGGAGATGCGGAACTTATTAAATAATGCAGCCTACAGCTCGATAATCCTTACCACTTAACAGTAGCCCCTATTTTATTTTTAATGGATATTTTTATTAACTCAGACTTCTGAGGCTACAATTCACACCCTCACATTTAAAACATCTTGTGAAACCATTTAATAGAAGGAGGGAGACGAAATGTTCCCCAGGACCTATCTTCCTCACATCCTTACCCCTCTGTTGCCAGATTAATTTTTAATTACAGAGCTAGTGCATTATTTATTCCACATGGCTGAAGTGGGAAGAAAAAAAAAAGGAAAGAAAAAGAAAAACCCGGACCTGGCAAAGCAGAGGGGAAGAACCAAGGGAAGATAAAGAATATACTCAAGAGCACTTTGACTTGTGCCTTGCCAAGATGCAGATGAGCCCTGGCCGGGTTGCTCAGTGGGTAGGAGCGTCTTCTCATGCACCAAAACGTTGTGGGTTCAATCCCCAGTCGGGGCAGGTATGGGAGGAACTGCTTGATGTTTCTCTCTTCCTCTCACACTCTCTAAAATCAATAAAAACCTATCTCCTATTGAGGATGCAAATAAGATGCAAATGAGGGGCCATTATGATTCTGGACGAACGTTCACCTGTTCAGTGTAGCCTCAGAAGAGAGAAAGGCACTCAGAGGAGAGAGCCAACATGTTCCCAAGGAAAAACATCCATAAACGAAGCCAACTCTATTTCCACCAAGTTCCTTGGGCCATAAATTATCTCCAAGGAGATGCAGCTAACTGACAGGTTGGACTGGGAACCCGCCTTCCTTTTCCCGCCCCATGTTGGCGGTGAGAGCGGTTGGATGTGGCGCAGTGGGGCAGCCCAGGCTTCGGACCAGAAAGGAGCTGGACCCACGTCCTGGCTCTGTCCCACCGCTGGTGAGCGGCGTGACCTTGAGCTTGTGTCCCAGCTTCGCCGAGTTTCCAGCATCCGTAGGAGAAGAAGAAGCTAGAGGTCAAGCCAAAGGGTGGGTGTGAGGGTTGGCGATTGTGTATGAAGCACTCAGAATGATACCCAGTACACAGGAGCTGCCAGTCAATGGTAGCTCTTAGCTACTACTGTTGTTGCCACTCCTCCGACCATCCCTAAGGCTCCCAGCACGCTGTTCAGTAAACGAACCTGTGCGGTAGAGGGAAAGCCTGCAGGGGGGGCATTTGGTGTGTGGCTGCTACACTCTTCATAAATTCTCCCGGCAACAAAATAATTCAGAATGCAAGCGGTTCCTCTGCAGGGCTGTGGACAGGACAGGGTGCTACTTCCTCCAGGCGGATAGCAGGCATTTGCCAGTGACCTCCTAGGTGTGTGTGTGTGTGTGTGTGTGTGTGTGTGTGTGTGTGTGTGTGTGTGTGTGTGGAGAGGGTGTCTGAGAGACAGGAGAGTGGTATTGAGGCGGGAAACAGCTTCTGAATACAGTCCAGAAGTCTAGCACAACTCCAGCATCTTGAGCTGCCTTCGAGAATAGAGACAGTTCCAGTTGTACATGGTAGAAGGGATCGGTTTCAAAATAAGGTTTTCAGGCAAACGAAACGTGGAAAAGCCCTGCTTTTTCTGTTCAGAAGAAAGCGCTTGGGTTTCTCAGGTAACGGCAACCTCCCCTTTCAAAGGCTGCTCCCTCCCCGGCCCCCAGCCATGGCTCGCTCAGGTTCCAGGGTATGTACTACACGCTCTGTGTTTGCAAAACGATGACT
>NW_005880649.1:0-6229 GCF_000147115.1 Myotis lucifugus | reverse complement strand
CCTGTCCTGCATGTGCCCCTTAGCAACCAAGCACCCCTCCCCCACCTCAAGTTCTAACCTTTATTTAGGCAATCTTGATTATTTTGGGGCTGAAGTGCCTACAGAAGAGGGAGCCTTTTCCCAAGAATCACCAAGGGCCAAGTGGTTCCTTTCACCTGCAGAAAAGAGAACTATCTCCCTCTGGGTCTCCCCTCTCCACTCACAGTGAGGCAGGATTTGGACTACACACTTGGGTGGCCTCAGAGCCCAGGCATGGTGGGATGTGGGGAGGGGGTGTAAAAGAAGGTGGGGAAGGGGGAGTATTGAAGAGCTTTCCAAGAAAGCCACAGGGCCTGGCATCTCAGGAAATTCAGAAGACCTAGTCCAGTCTGGCAATTTGGGCTCCTCTTCAAAGCTGAAATCTGAGAGTCTTCCTCCCATGGCCATACTGCTTCCTGGAAAAGTAGCTGACCTACAAAATATACCAGTTAGAGTGGTGTGGAGTGGAGCACACTTTACTGTTAGCTTGAAAGGGGGTCCAGGAGCGGATGCATGCCTCCGCCAGGCAGATGGTGACATAGATATTAGGCCCTTCCTAGAATCTGTAACAGGCCAGGGCACCAGGTAGATGGTGATGCAGATACAGGTCCCACCCTGGAACTCCTAACAGGTCAGCTATCAGACCGATGAGGACACCTGGAAACAGTGACGATCCCTGCGGTGGGAACTCCCACAGCTCATGCTCCCCCGCCCTCACTGAACAGCTGTATAAAAAAATGCCCCTACTCCCTCTCCACACGACTCCACTGGCCCAATCCCGGGGCCTGTGGACCTCTCCCAGGAGCACAGAATAAATTCTCCTCCTTCAATCTGCCCGACTCTCTGACTCAGTTTCCTGCGCCGTGAACCTCACATTTGGTGCTGAAACCCGGGATGTGCGAGCATCAGGCCATCCCTCTGCGGTCTGGGGTGCCCTCCTCTCCCTTCTCGTGGCTCTTTCCTGGCTTAGCAACTTTCCTCGGCTTGGCAGCCTTCCTGGCTTGGCAGCGTCAGCAGTGAGTCCCGACCCATGTAGATAGCTAAGGTCGTCCTCGTGTGTCTCTGTCCGTAAAGCATGGCCATGTCAGAGATTGCCCCGTTCTCCAGACCCTTCCAGGAAGGGTTCTCCACACCCCGGGAGGTATCGGAGACTTCTGTATCTTCCCCTGGTTCCTCTGTCTGTCCATGGCCCTGGCTGAACGGCTGGAACACTGGCCCTTCAGCCCCGGCTACTGACCTCAGGTATTGAGCATGGGTAATCAAAATTCTAAACCTGATCCGAGCACACCTCTAGGGTGCCTGCTCGCCAATCTGGCTAAACTAGGCCTGTCCCAGGATCTGCCTCCTAAGCGCCTCATTTACTTCTGCAACCTGGCATGGCCTCAGTATGAACTGGACAATGGGTCAAGATGGCCCGAGAACGAGACTTTTGATTTAACATCCTTACTGACCTCAGTAATTTCTGCCGGCAAACCGGGAAGTGGCTCAAGGTCCCATATGCCCAAGCCTTTCTCTATCTGCGGTCCCGTCCCTCCCTCTGCTCCTCCTCCACCACGGCCCAGGCTCTCCTGACTCGTGAGAAACCTACTCTGCCTACTGATACTCCTCCACTTTCCGATACTCCTCCACTTTCCGCCTTATCTGAGCCCCCCGAAAATCTTTCCTCCCCTCCGCCTCGCCCACCTCCCTACCCAGGTCCTTTCCCCAAAGCTCCTTCCGCCTCACTGTCCACACCCTCTCCTCCTCCCTCCCTATCGGACCTCCCCCTGGCAATGCCTTCTCCCCTACCTGCTCTTCCACTGCAGGAGCCCACCTCCCCACCCCTGCAGCCCCCGGCAGGAGCAGGAAGCCTAAGTCAGGCAATTGCTCCTCCCCCACAACCGCCTGTTTCCCCAGTCAGTAAGCACACGCGTTCGCAAGCCCCTGCTCTCCTCTGTCCTCTCCGGGAAGTTGCAGCCTCAGAGGGTGTAGTCAGAGTCCATGTTCCCTTCTCTCTGTCAGATCTCTCCCAGATTAAGAAGCGGCTGGGGTCCTTCTCTGCCAACCCCACTGTGTTCATCAAAAAATTCCGATACCTCTAGGGGAGGATGAGGACACATTTGTAATACATTAACTAATAAAAAAAAATATGTGGGGAAAAAAATCAAAATAAATGTCTATTTGAAAAAAAAAATTCCGATACCTCTTTCAGGCCTATGACCTCACTTGGCATGACATTCATGTTATTCTTTCTTCCAACCTAACGTCAGATGAAAGGGAGAGAGTCTTGGGGGCAGCAATGGACCACGCAGATCAGGTTAACCTTACAGATGCCAACATGCCAGTGGGGGCCCAGGCCGTTCCTTGCCAGGAGTCTGGCTGGGAGTATCAACTAGGTACCCCCAAAGGGCAAAACGGGCACCGACGCCAGGACCAGATGCTCCAGTGCCTGATGGCCGGCCTACAGGCCATCTCCCACAAGGTAGTTAACTATGACAAACTGAGAGAAATTACTCAGGGCCCAGATGAGAATCCCGCGGTCTTCCTTAACAGGCTGGCTGCGGCTCTGACCTTATATACTCGTCTGGACCCTGGTCTCCAGCTGGAGCAACAGTTTTAGCCACCCACTTCATTTCGAAGTCAGCCCCAGATATTAGAAAAAAGTTTAAAAAGGCGGAGGATGGCCTTCAGACCCCGGTCCGAGATCTAGTGAACATGGCCTTTAAGGTTTTCAATGCCCCTGAGGAGCAGACAGAGTCAGATCAGGAGGCCCTCCTTCGACAGAAGGTAGACTTGCAAACTCAAGCCTTGGTTGAGGCCCTGCGGCCGACGGCAGCCAGTCCCAAGGGGGCTGTGTGTGATGGGGGTGCAACGAGAGGAAGAACGCCACCCAGAGAATGCTTCAAATGCGGAAATGAAAGCCACTGGCCAAAGCAGTGCCCCAGGCCCAGGGTTCCAACCAAGACTTGCCCAGCGTGCTATAAAATCGGCCACTGGAAAAGTGCTGGGCCTTCTGCACCCCAACGTGAAGGGGCTGCCCTTCCAGGTCATGACCCGCCACTGGCCATGCTGGGACTGGCTGAAGACTGAAAGAGCCCATACTCGACTACCCCCATCGCCCTCGCTGAGCCCAGGGTAACGCTGAAGGTAGTGGGTAAGCGGGTCTCCTTCCTGATTGACATGGGAGCTACCTTCTCTGTCCTGCCCTCCTTTTCAGGGCCCCTTTTTCGTTCCACAATCTCAGTCATGGGTATTGATGGCAAATCCACCTGCCCGCTGGCCATTGGATCCCTTCCCTGTCTCCTGGATGATAACCCTATAACCCACTCGTTCTTAGTCATGCCTTCATGCCCCGTGCCCCTTTTAGGACAAGATATCCTCACCAAACTAGGGACCGGTCTGCAGCTCACTCGGAGCCCTTCAACCTTCGTGCTTCTTCCGCTCCTGGCCCCCTCTCTTCATGGGGACACCTATCGCTCATAGCCTGTGTCCTTTGTTGACCCAAAAGTGTGGGATATTTCTACCCCGGTGGTCGCTAGACTCCATGCCCCGGTCAAGAACAGGCTTAAGGACCCCACCTCATTTCCATCCCATCCCCAGTTTCCTATCTCCCTAACTCACCTCCAAGGGCTCAAATCCCTCATTACTCAGCTTCTGGGGCAGGGGCTCCTCATACCTACCGACTCTCCCTGCAACACCCCCATCCTCCCAGTTAGAAAGTCAGACGGGATCTACCGACTTGTTCAGGAACTCCTAATGATCAACGAAGTGGTGATCCCAATCCACCCGGTGGCCCCCAATCCTTACACTCCCCTTTCACGAATCCCATCTGGTACCAGCCACTTTTCCTTCCTCGACCTCAAGGATGCCTTCTTTACCATCCCTCTGGACCCAGACTCTGTCCATCTGTTTGCATTTACTTGGAAGGACCCAGACGGGTAGGCATCCCGCCAGCTCACCTGAATGATCCTGCCCCAGGGGTACAGAGACAGCCTTCACATGTTTGGCCAGGCCCTAGTCAGAAACCTCCAACAATGCTCGTTAGAACCTGGCCCTCTTCTTCAGTATGTGGATGATTTCCTCCTCTGCAGGCCTGCCCTGGACATGTCTCAGAGGCACACAGCTAATCTCCTCAACTTTCTAGGAGACAAGGGATACCATGTGTCCCCTGCCAAGGCACAACTGTTGGCCCCCACTGTCACTTACTTGGGGATCTGCCTGATGCCTAATTCCCGAGGGCTGACAGTTGACCGAGCACAGGCAATATGAGACCTACAGCCCCCCACTTCTGCAGACCAGATCTTGTCCATTTTGGGACTGTTAGGATTCTTCCACCATTGGGTCCCAAACTTTGCTCTCTTAGCTAAGCCCCTATACCAAGCTGCTAAAGATACACTTGCAGGCCCCCTCTCCTCACTCTCCTTCGTTCATCCAGCTTTTTCTAAGCTCCTGGATACCCTTCTGTCATCCCCTCCTCTCTGTCTCCCAGACACCTCTAAGCCATTCCAGCTATTTACTGATGAAAGACAGGGAATGGCTATTTGGGTCCTCACCCAGCCCCTAGGGCCAGCCTTTACCCCTGTAGCCTACCTGTTCAGACAGCTTAACCCCACCTTCCAGAGATGGCAGCCCTGCTATGGGCTCTGGCTGCAGCTGCTGTTCTCATCAAGGAGGCCCAAAACATCAGCCTCCAACAGCCCTTACAGGTCTCCTCCATCCACAGACTACAGGATCTTCTGTCCCACTGTTCCTTATCTCTCCTCTCCCCCTCTCACATGCAGAAACTCCATCTTCTGTTCCTCGAAAATCCTGACATGTCCCTGACCCAGTCCCCAGCTCTAAAGCCGGCTACTCTCCTTCCCGCTGCCTCCACCCTACCTGCGGCAACACATTCTTGCCCCAAGTTCATCGAGGCTCTCACTCAGTCTTGGGCAGGACTCTCAGATTCTCCTCTCTCCAATCCTGACTTAACTCTGTGGATGGAAGCTCCTGCCTGGACCAACAGGGACGTTGGAAAGCCTTCTATGCGGTAGTGACACCCGAGTGGACTCTGGAGGCGGCCCAACTCCCAGAGGGTAACACCTCTCAAAAGGCCGAGCTCATTGCACTGACCCGCGCCCACACCTGGCCAAAGGGAAGAGAGTAAACATATATACAGACACCCAGTATTCCTTTCTGATAGCCCATTGCCACGCGGTTATCTGGAAGGAAAAGGGCTTCCTCTCTACTAAAGGCTCACCTATTATCAATGCTAGACACAACAGGCTTACTTGATGCCTTACACCTTCCCTCCCAGGTAGCCATCATGCACTGCTGAGGCAATCAGACAGACTCCTCGCTGGTTACGCGGGGAAATGTCTAAATAGATGCGGTAGCCAGAGACTTAACTCAGGGTGAAGGGTCCCTGGCCCCGGTCTGGTTCCTTTCCCTTCCCTCCATTACCCCTCAATACACAGAAGAAGAAAAAAACAAATTCCTGCAGTGGGATGCTCTCTCGGTCCTGAGGGATGGATCTTTATAAACAACAAAATCGCCCTTCCTCAGGTCCAGACAAGGGCCATTGCCCAACAAATCCACTGGTCTTTGCACATTGGACCTCTTCACCTCGCCCACACTGCAGGAGGTGATCACAAGTGCCTCCTCTTCCTTCCACACGTGTGCGGCTGTCTCACCCCAGGGAGGGTTGCACCATAACTTTCCCACCCATCAAATATGGGGACACCTCCCAGGGCAGGACTGGCAGATAGACTTCACCCATATGCCTCCCCACAAAAAGACCAGGTATCTGCTTACCATGGTAGACACCCTGACAGGGTGGGTAGAGGCCTTTCCCACCCGCAAGGAAACTGCTGAAGTGGTGGCTGAGACACTAATAGCACACATTATCCCAAGGTTTGGCCTCCCCACCTCCATTCAATCAGACAATGGCCCAGCTTTTATATTAAGGGTTGTCCAGCAGGCTAGCACCTCTCTTGGCATCTTCTGGAAACTACACATACCCTACCGACCACAATCATGGGGTAATATCGAGAGAATTAATGGACTCCTTAAAGACCATCTAACTAAACTCTCTCTAGAAATTCGCAGTTCCTGGCTGGACCTCCTGCCCATGGCCCTGACCAGGATCTGGGCTACACCAAGGAGCCCCACCTTCTTAAGTCCTTTTGAGCTTCTATATGGGAGACCCTTCTTGCTCAACCACCATCTCCCTATTGATCCTCCTCCTTGGGTC
>NW_005880648.1:0-6229 GCF_000147115.1 Myotis lucifugus | reverse complement strand
ATCGCCTTTCCAAAGTAGCACATCTCAGGAAGGCTTCTTTGCCATTGGAATCAAAGAAAAATTAATTCATGATACTGTTTCTTTTTGCTCTTTAAGTAAATTATCAGGCTATTGCATAGTCATAAGGATGAGATTGGGATTTTGATTTAAAAATATTCTCAATTATGCTCTAAGTTTTTCTCTAGCCTAATGTGTTATCAATTTTTGATAGAATTACTAGAATGGTAGATTGGGGGGAGAGGGACACATTTTTCTACATATGCTTCTGATATTTTTTTAATGTTAACATTTTTTTCTGGTAGTCTAGTGAGCAAGGTAGATGAACAGTAGCTGGATGATGACACAGTTGGGTAGGGTCATATATATTGCTGATTAATACACATGTTAATTGGGAGAGAAGTACAATGTCAAATCTTTGGGCTTTTATCAGGTTCCTGACATGGCCAATATCTGTATTAGCAACATGGTTACTGCGCTGAACAAAATTGTAAGTGAGTATTTCTTACACAGAAAGATAACACACTAGACAATGAAACATGACTGAAGATATTCTCAACATCCTGGAATGAGGAGACACATCTTGAGAAAAGAAAGAGAAAAATGAGATCACTGTTCCACATGAAAATGGATTCATCCTATCTTGCACTATAATGAATTGCCAGAAACTCAGTGGCATGTAATAACCAGACTTTATTATCTTACATTTCTGTAGATCAAAGTTTTGACAAGGGTCTCACTGGACTGAAGTCAAGGTGTCAACAGGCCAGCATTACTTTCTGGATGTTCTAGGGTAAACTAGTTCTTTGCCCTTTTCAGCTTCTAGAACGCCTCCCACATTCCTCAGTTCAGGTCTGCCTTCTTCCACTTTAAATCCAGTGGCGGCGAGTTCAGCTATGGCATAACATCACCACGACCTCCTTCTCTGCCTACTCCTCCACTTTTGAGGACCACTGTGATGACACTGATCCCATTCATAATCTCCTCATCTCAAGGTCCCGAAATGAATCACACCTACAAGATATCCTGTAACATGTAAGGTTCCAGGGGTCAGGACATGGAAATATTTGGGGGTGTCATTAGTCTGCCTAACACACAGGGTTTAAAAAGAAAAGACCTGGCCAAGTGTCTTCATTGGTTGGAGTGTCGTACTGTACACCAAAAGATTGAGGGTTCGACTCCTGGTCGGACACATACCTAGGTTGTGGGTTCCATCCCTTGTCGGAGCATGTATGGGAAGTGGCTAATCTATGTTTCTCTCTCACATTGATGTTTCTCTCTGCCTCTCTCCCCTATCCTCTCTCTCTAAAATTAATTTAAAAAGAAAAGAAAAAAAAAAGCTGAAAAGTGAAAAGTTTGGCGGAGAAGAGAAAAAAATTGGTCAAAAAAAAATGTGAACTACTGCTTAATGCAGTGATGGCGAACCTATGACACCTCTGACACGCGAACTCATTTTTTTGATTGAGTTTTCTTTGTTAAATGGCATTTAAATATATAAAATAAATATCAAAAATATAAGTCTTTGTTTTACTATGTTTGCAAATATCAAAAAAATTCTATATGTGACACGGCACCAGAGTTAAGTTAGGGTTTTTCAAAATGCTGACAGGCCGAGCTCAAAAGGTTTGCCATCACTGGCTTAATGAGACGATTCCTGTACTATTGAGTTATGTTCTGAACATTACAGTGAAGTGAGGACGATCTTGAAGTGGAATGTGTTCAAAGGAGTGAACAGAATGCAGGGACACTTTTACCCAGTCATGTGAATGATGTTTGAAGCAATTCTGACTGATTGACTCAGAGAAGATAAGGCCTCGGTGCAAATGCCAGTGTTTTCAAGGATCCAAAGAGCTGTCAAGGATTAGCTTTACTCTTTAATACGATAGGAAATCATTGTTAATAGAATTTAAGAACAAGGAAACTTAAGTTAAAGATAGTAACAGGCAAACCCAAATGAAAAGGAATGGAGAGTTTGGGGCAGTACAATTGAAAATTAATATTTGTATTACTCCTGAGAGTTTATAAAATGCTTTCATACATTATTGCGTTTGAATTCCTCAACACATCTGAGAGAGAATGAGGTCATGGACTTGGATGAGACGAGGTACAGGCAGGAAAAAGAAACCCAATGTAGGCAGCTCCAGACAGTTTAATAAAGGAAAGGCTGACAGAGAGGCCAGAGCAGAATTAGGGGAACTAACAGCAGCATTTTTTACGACAGCCAAGTTACGGATGCAACTGAAGTGTCCATCGATAAATGACTGGATATAAAAGATGGAATGTTATTTGGTCATAAAAAAGAATAAAATCTTACCATTTGTGACAACATGGATGGACCTAGAGTGAAATAAGTCAGACAGAGAAAGACAAATACTATGTGAAATTTAAAAAAAAAATAAACCAACAAAACAGAAACAAACCCATAGATACAGAGAACAGATAATTGCCAGACAGGAGGGGTGGAGGGGCTGGGTGAAAAGGCTGAAAGGATTGAGAAGTATACAATGGTAGTTACAAAACAGTCATGGGGGTGTACAGTACAGGCACAGGGACTATAGTCGGTCATATTGCAATAACTACATATGGTGCCAGGTGGGGTAAGTGTTACACATGTCTAATCACCACGGCTGTACACCTGACCCTGATAATAATATTGAATGTCCAAATGTAATTTGACATTTTTTTTTAAAAAGGAAACTGACAAGGGACATTGAGATTTCTCAGAGATTTGCCACAGGCAGGGGATTTGGAAAGTCTTAGTACTCGTAGGGCCTACAGAAGCAGGGGGATAACTAACTCCGCAGGGGCAGGTAGGGGCCAGGGCTGCTGACAGCAGCAGACAGGAAGGGTGCAGCCAGAATCGGCAGCCAGAACAGCCAGAACAGGGGAGAAGACCTCTGCTCGCCCTCCTGGTGCCCCCCCTCCATCTCCTGCTGGGCCCTTCACTGGCCCAAGCCATGAGAATTCGGGTGGCAAGGGGACATGGAAGCTGCTTCCTGAAGAAGTCAGCCTTTCAGGCACAGAGCAGGACAGACAACAGCAGAGAATGGACAGGGGACAAGGACAGACGGAGAATGGCCAGCACAGCACTACAGCATTTCGTTGACATCGAAGATACCAGGACTCGTGAGGCTAAACCACCTCCTTAGGGCCTCGCTGCAGGGCCAGAGCTCGGGCCTCAGCCTTGGGATCACCGAATGCTAAGGGCTTCCCAGGTCAGGGTACCCTCCCCGACTCTCAGGTGCTCTCTATCACTGGCGTTTCGGAAGAAGGAGCCAGGGGTGTTGGAAGGGGATTCATATCTGTGATGGGGGTTTGGATGAGATTTGCCACTTTGTAACTCAGAATCCTCTGATGATGTGAGTCAGACTCATCATATTCCACTGCATTTACCTGGCCTTTCCATTTCCTTTCAAACCCAACTACCTTAAATAGCTTTGAAAGCTGCAGAAAACACACGCACAGGAAGTCCTCCCCCGACTTTGTGGATAGTTTCTTGGAAACTGAAACTGAAAGAGAACTGACGTACAACAAAACCTTTTTCATCATAGGCTAAGGTGGGAGTAAACTGGAATTAAGTTTCTACGGCATATTGTGATCACAAAACCATCACCAAACTTCTACATAAAGACCCAAAACACTTCTAATATTAAACATGGAAGTAGATGAAGGCTATCCATCTATTTAAGAAAGAGGAATAAAAACCATGAAGATAATTCCTTTCCAACCTGTTTATTCCAGTTCAGGATGGCAGGCGGTCGGAGCCTGTCCCAGCAGCTCAGGGTGCCAGGAGGGACCCAACCTGGACAGGACACCCTTCCATCCAACCCAGGGCCACACCCACCACACTCACTCAGACTGGGACAATGTAGACCCACCAGTGCACCTAGTGCACACCTTTGGGATGTGGGAGGAAACAGAGTCCTCTGAGAAAACCCACTCAGACATGGGGAGAATGTGCAAACTCCACACAGATGGTGGCCTGGGCCAGAAATCAATTTTTTTTTCATCAACATTAAAACAAAACAATGTTGAATGCAATGATATTACTCAGGGACCTGCTGTACTCATGGTAAATCACAACTATTAAAGATTCTGCAGACTCTCTGACTAAGGCAATGTCTTACCTTCTGTCTTCATAATATCTAGCTTTACCTGTCAGCCCTTGCTTTACCTGCCCGCCCTTCCATCGCTTAGGCTGGCCAGGGAGTGTTCTGAGGTATGCATTGAAACGAGATAATTTGAGACTTCCAAGATAGTTTTGGAGGTTCACAAAGATGGGTTAGATAAATACTTTACCATTTTAAAAACATACATTTTATGTTCACTAACCAACCCCTAGAAGTTGGTAATCATTACAAAATAGCATTCCCTGTCTTTGTTGCCCAAACCTTCAAAAAAAAGAGTCCTTTATATTATACTAGAGGCCCAATGCATGAAATTCATGCAAGAGTAGGCCTTTGCAGTCCCGGCTTCATCTGGAAGGTTGGCCGTTCAGTCAATTTGCATATTACGCTTTTATTATTATACTAGAGACCTGATGCACAAATTCATGCAAGGGGCTCGGCCCTCACAGCCCTGGCTGCCTCACAGCCCCAGAGCCCCGCCCACTGGTCATTCTGGATGGTCATTCTGGAAGGTTGTTCCAGAAGGCCATCCATATTAGCTTATTATATATAGGAATATATAAGGTATGGTATGGCTCATGAAAATATTTCTCTTTTCTCAAAGTTCATTTCTCCATCACTTTCAATATATAATTATATTGTTAAACATAAAAACAGCCCCAAGGTATCACAATATCACTTTTTTAACAGTAGGAATTCATAAGTATTCTGACAAAAAGAAAATATTTTATGTGTGACTAAAATATGTCATAAAATAAAAATGTAAAATACTGATTAGGGCAGAAACAGCATTTCAAGCAAAATTTCCTGGAGTTTCAGTGCATAAAACAGATAGAGTCAACTTCTTTGGATGAACAGGTATGAAGGGAATAGAGAGCCACTCATTCAACCTCTCACTGGCCCCTCATGACAGCCCCTGAGATTGCCACATGTTGCTTCACATCCCAGTTGCTTCTTCATTGGGTGAAACCATTATAACCATATCTCTATATATAAAAGGCAGCCCACAGCCCAGTCCAGCCCAGAAACGGTGCCTGTGGGCACCAGGTAATGACATCACGTAGCAATGCCTGGTTTCCTCTCCCTAGTGACTAGCCTCCTTGGAGTTTCTTCAGTACAGGAACCCGACTTGCTTTACAGGCAGGTGCAAACATTTTACAGTTTAACCAAATGTTTGGAAAGTGTTTTACTGTGCCTCATCTCATTTGATCCTCACAGAAGTCCTGGAGTAGGTAGATAGGAGACTTGGTGGAATCCTATTTTCTTTTCATTAGCTGGAAAACGGAGGTTTAGAAAGCTTAGAAACTTGACCCAACTGAGAAGAAGAAATGGTGGACCTTGAAAATGACTTCAGGTTTTCTCACTGTGCAGAATATAGTTAAACGCTGCTACAGTTAAATATTTTACCCCTTGTTCTCCCTGTGTGATATACAATAATAATCTGCTTCATGTTGATATTTACTGCTGTGTTGCTGACAATTACCTGAAAGAGAAGTTGGGGTGCTTCACTGGGCTGGAAAAAATTTAGCTAAATCAGAAAGCAGGTCTAATTAAGCAAATTTATTCTACATCTATAAAAGGCTAAGTTGACTTGTGCATGCACAATACATATAAAGCTCTCGCTGGTGCCAATCGCAAGCATGTGTTTCGATCTGTCATTGTCAATCATGAATTTGATTGACACTTCTATTATAGAGAAAGGGCGAACAGCAATATTAAAATATTTCTTCTAATTAATTTCCTTTCAATGTGCACGAATCTGTGTACCAGACACTAGTGTGTGTACATCCTATATAATAAAAGGCTAATATGCAAATCGACCAAACCACAGAACGACCAATCTCTATAATGGGCACTGACCACCAGGGGGCAGACACACAACGCAGGAGCTGCCTCCTGGTGGTCAGTGCACCAGAAGCTGGCCTCATGGCTGGCGAGTGCAGCGGTGTTGCGGGGAGCCTCTCCCGCCTCTACAGCAGCACTAAGGATGCCCACTGGGAGCAGGCCTAAGCTGTCAGTCGGACATCCCCTGAGGGCTCCTGGGCTGCGAGAGGCACAGGCCGGGCTGAGGGACCTCCCCCTCCCAAATTGCACAAATTTTGTGC
>NW_005880647.1:0-6229 GCF_000147115.1 Myotis lucifugus | reverse complement strand
TTCACAGGGATTTTTAGAAAGGCTTTCTGGTCTACCATATAGGATGGGACACTCTGTCAGCTAAAGACATCTTACAGGTGACTTCCTCTGATGTGTAATTATTTAGAATTAATTTTGTGATATGAACATTTGTAAGATTCATGTACTTGAGATCCTGACCCAAAATTGCATTTTAAAGCAGGGTTTATCACATTGTAAAGGCAAAAACAAAAGCCAGAATCAAAACCAGGCTCTTTTATGGTTAATCCATGCTAAACCCAGTTTTGTACTTGAGAGAAAAACATTATGGTAAAGATACAGGCCAACTACTTGAGAAGGAAGTTTTTCAGTAAACATTACTATTACTTGTCAGACAGCTAACTGATTTTAATTTAATTTTATTTTTAACCGCTCTATTGATTTTCAGAGAGAGAGAGAGAAAAAAACCCCCACTTATTTATTGATTTACTTATTTATGCATTCATTGGCTAATTCTTGTATGTGCCCTGACTAGGGATCGAACCTGCAACCTTGGTGTATCTGGTTGACACTCTAAGCACTTGAGCTATTGAGCCAGGGCCTGATTTTAATTTTAGAATAAGGTTTTACATTTGCATAGTAATTTCAGCACAAAAATTTTATATTTATCTGTGTATATGTATTATACATATTTTATAGTTTAGAAGTCATTTACTATAAGTTACTTTAGAGCAAGGAATTTTAATTTTCTCTGTTGAAATAAAATGTGCTCAAATATGTAATACTGAATTAAAATTTGAACATCTAAAATGAATACCTGAGAGGTGATTTTTGAAATGATATTTACCAGTATAATTTGTAATGATATTTACCAGTAAATACTACCTACATGTGACTATCTTCTAAGTTTCAAAAGGCCTTAATGTTTTTCTTTAAAGTAGCATTCCTGTTTGATAGTATAAAGCCACCACTGGTTTATGCTTTTTCTGTAAAGGACCACACAGTAAATAGTTAAGGCATTGCCAGGGAAACAGTCTCTGTAGCTGCTGTTTGTTTTACTCTGTCTTTGGCAATGTGTAAACAAGTGAGCGTGCCTGTAGTCCAATAAAACTTTATATGGACACTGAAATCTGAATTTTATATAATTTTTGCATATAAATTAACATTTTTCTTTTATTTATTTTTAATTATTAAAAACGTGAGAATATTTTTAGTTACCAGGCTGCACCAAAATGGACCGCAGCAGCCTGCCTTTGGTCTGTAAGCTTTGGTTTGCAGACCTCAGACCAGAGCCTGGGAGCCGTCATCAGCATTTTATTGATTTACTCTCATTCCATTTTTTGAGGCCTTTACCTGCTAGGCTTATCTTCAAGTTACTTCTACCTGTGGATTCTACATTATTCTACCTGGAGCCGACTAACACAAAATCACTTCCCTTGACAGAGCACAGAACTGTAAAAGGTCAAAGAAAGCCATTCTGACCCTCATAAACTTCTCTGTCTCTTCGTGTTTCTTAAACTCTTTCCAGATATTTATGTTCAGTGGCCATTCTCTATATGCTCCTTAATTTTCTAATTATTCTTCATAAAATAAACACATTAAACAGAAACTTTATTGCCTGTGTAATGGAGAGCTTGATAGGATTTTTGTTTCCCAAGATCTTTATCCTAAGCATCAATGAAATGTGATTGTTAGGGGTGGGAGTTGTTGATTTATTTTTTTATTTTTTATTTATTTAAATATAACCTATTTCATTATAAAGATACCGTATTGGTAAATGATCAGATAATCCTGGTATTGTATCCCATGCTTATTAGTGGTCAATTAGCACAAATAACTATAAAAATAGTTCATTTCTATCAACTGTACTTTCCATATGTTCTTACTGAGAAAAATTAATAATGCAAAAACAGGTTTTTTTTTGTTTGTTTTTGTTTTTTTTATTTTTCGCTTAAAGTATTACAGAAAGTATTATATATGTCTCTTTTTTTCCCCCCACCCTTGACAATCCCCTGGCCTCCCCTACCCCCAGTGTCTTATGTCCATTGGTTATGGTTATATGTATGCATACAAGTCCTTTGGTTGATCTCTTACCCCCCTCCCTCCTGCCACCCAACCCTCCCCGGCCTTCCCGCTGCAGTTTGACAATCTGTTTGAGGCAGCTCTGCCTCTGTATCTATCATTGTTCATAAGTTTATAATGGTCTCTATTATCCATGAATGAGTGAGATCATGTGGTATTTTTCCTTCATTGACTGGCTTATTTCACTTAGCATAATGCTCTCCAGTTCCATCCATGATGTTGCAAATGGTAGGAGTTCCTTCTTTTTTACAGCAGCATAGTATTCCATCGTGTAGATGTACCACAGTTTTCTAATCCATTCATCTACTGATGGGCACTTAGGCTGTTTCCAGATCTTAGCTATGGTGAATTGTGCTGCTATGAACATCTGGGTACATATATCCTTTCTGATTGGTGTTTCTGGTTTCTTGGGATATATTCCTAGAAGTGGGATCACAGGGTCAAATGGGAGTTCCATTTTTAGTTTCTTGAGGAAACTCCATACTGTATTTCCATAGTGGCTGCATCAGTCTGCATTCCCACCAGCAGTGCAGGAGTGTTCCTTTTTCTCCACATCCTCTCCAGCACTTGTCGTCTGTCGATCTGTTGATGATAGCCAGTCTGACAGGTGTGAGATGGTACCTCATTGTTGTTTTGATTTGCATCTCTCGGATGATTAGTGACTTTGAGCATGTTTTCATATGTCTCTTGGCTTTCTGAATGTCCTCTTTTGAAAGGTGTCTATTTAGATCCTTTGCCCATTTTTTGATTGGATTGTTTATCTTCCTTTTGTTAAGTTGTATGAGTTCCCTATAAATTTTGGAGATTAGGCCCTTATCAGATATGACAGTGGCAAATATGTTTTCCCACGCAGTGGGTTTTCGTGTTGTTTTGTTGATGGTTTCTTTTGCTGTGCAGAAGCTTTTTATTTTGATGTAGTCCCATTTGTTCATTTTCCTTTCGTTTCAAGTGCCCTAGGAGCTGTATCAGTGAAGAAATTGCTTAGGCATATGTCTGAGATTTTGGTGCCTTTGGATTCTTCTAGAATTTTCATGGTTTCCTGTCCTACATTTAAGTCCTTTATCCATTTTGAGTTTATTTTTGTGTATGCTGTAAGTTGGTGGTCTAGTTTCATTTTCTTGCATGTATCTGTCCAATTTTCCCAACACCATTTATTGAAGAGACTATCTTGACTCCATTGTATGTTCTTTCCTCCTTTGTCAAATATTAATTGAGCATATTGGTTCGGGCTGATTTCTGGGCTCTCTATTCTATTCCATTGATCTATATGTCTGTTCTTGTGCCAGTACCAGACAGTTTTGAGAACAGTGGCTTTGTAATACAGCTTGATATCTGGCATTGAGATCCCGCCTACTTTGTTCTTTCTCAGGATCGTTGCAGCTATTCGGGGTCTTTTTTTATTCCAGATGAATTTTTGGAGAGTTCGTTCTAGATCTTTGAAGAAGGCCATTGGTATTTTAATGGGGAGTGCGTTGAATGTATAGATTGCTTTGGGTAGTATAGACATTTTAATGATGTTGATTCTACCAATCCAAGAACATGGTATGTTCTTCCATCTGTTTATGTCTTCCTCTATCTCTTTTTTCAGCATCCTGTAGTTTTCTGAGTAGAGGTCTTTAATCTCTTTAGTTAAGTTTATTCCTAGGTATCTTAATTTTTTTGGTGCGATGGTAAATGGGATTGTTTTTCTAATCTCTCTTTCTGAAAGTTCACTATTGGAGTATAGAAATGCCTCAGATTTCTTGGGGTTAATTTTGTATCCTGCTACATTGCCAAATTCATGTATTAAGTCTAGTAGCTTTTTGATGGAGTCTCTAGGGTTTTGTATGTATAATATCATGTCATCTGCAAATAAGGACAGTTTTACTTCCTCTTTTCCAATTTGGATGCCTTTTATTTCTTCTTCTTGCCTAATTGCAATGGCTAATACTTCCAGTACTATGTTGAACAGGAGTGGTGAGAGTGGGCATCCCTGTCTTGTTCCTGTTCTTAGGGGAAATGGTGTTAGTTTTAATAATGCAAAAACAGTTTATAAAAAGAGAGACATTAGACAAAAGTCATAAATCCATTTTATGATGGTAGAGGCAAGTAAAGCTAACCAGAAAATAAGTTATTAAATTAAAATGATTCATCATTACCTTCCAAACAACTTTATTTACTTCATTCATTTTCCCAAGTACCACAATGGCACATTAATATTATCTCCTTAGATTGGATTACATTATTCCTTACTTGGTTCAATGCAGAATAAAACACGATGTTAAGTAAACATGCAATACCAATTGTAAGTAGCACTGAATTTTCCTACATTAAGATATAACTAATTTTTACTTATAAAGTTTTAACTGTTGATATTAAATATTGTTTAAAACTGAATCATCTTAAGAAAATAAATTTACTTTTATTTTGTACTTTACAGGTTCTGGGTTGAACGATGGACAGTGGCACGAGGTTCGTTTCCTTGCTAAGGAAAATTTTGCTATTCTCACCATTGATGGAGATGAGGCATCAGCAGTTCGAACTAACAGTCCTCTTCAAGTTAAAACTGGAGAGAAGTACTTCTTCGGAGGTAAAAGACTGCCATTTTTTAAATCTTTTAACTAATACATTGATAAAAATAGAGTTTCAATGAAGTTTGATTATGAAGTATTTATATTTGATTCAATGGACACAGTAGATATCAGGAAAATCAGTCATATCCCATTGTGTTAAAATAAGTGGCAAATTTGTTTCTTCATGATGAAGGTACTAAATGACATCAGCATATTATTCTAGTCCAATTCGTGTATAAAGCATGAGACTCTGAACCTACTCATTTTCATAATACTGTACTCAAAAGTCCTTGAATTCTATATTTGTCACCTATTCCTGTGTTATTACCCCCAAACTTGGTGGCTTACACAGCAAGCATTATCTCACAGTTACTCTAAATGAGGAAGTCAGGGATGGCTTAGCTGGGTTTTCCTGACTCAGGACGGTCTCTCATGAAGTCGTACCCAAGCTATTGAGTGTGGCTACATCATTTGAAGCCTGGATTTGGCTGGATGGTCTGCTTCCAAAAAGGCACATTCACTTGGTTGACAGTCAGTGCTGGTGTTGCCTGGGAGGCCTTAGTTCTCCTTCATGTGGCTCTGATCCTTCAAGAGGCCTCTCCTATAGGTGATTGGTCTGAGAGAGAGGGAGCCGGAGAAGGCGGAGAAAGGGAATAGAGGGAAGGAGAGTGGAAAGGAAAGCCATAGCAAGAGAGAGTTTCCAGGATGTAAGCCAAAGTTTTCTTACAATTCATCTTGTAAATGGCATCCCACCAGTTTGGTTATATACAGTTTATTAGAAATGAGTCACTAAATCTAAGCCACACGTAAAGGAAGGAATCACACAAGGACACAGGGGTTGTTCAGGCCATCTTAGAGACTGCCTGCACACATCTTAGTTCTTAAGTAATGAAAAAATTAATAAGGAGGAGGTTTCTCTTAATGGTAAATTTTACTACATGTAAGAGAGTGTTGTAGCACAAACTAGAAAGTTTTCTATGTTGAGGAATGCATCCTGGAAGAAAATGATTTTTTTTATCATTAATGAAATATGGCAACACCTTTTATTAATGTGCTGGGTTTTTTGTCTAGAGCAATATATCTTTTATTAGATTATTGCCTTTCTCATCTTAAATCATGCAATGTGAAATCTAAACAAATACACTGCATCATTAGAAAAGGCCTTGGTTTAAACTTTAAAGATATATGTGCACATATATTTGCCTCTAAAATATAGCTATTAATATTCACATATATATTTATCTGCTTATATAAAATAAGTTTCATAGATCATTATATGTATTCATTTTTTTCTGATTATTAGAATCAGTCTACTTTAGAGCAGCCATCTCATACAGGGGTGGGGCAAAAGCAGGTTTATAGTTCGTTGTGAGTATGTGAAACAGAGCTTATTTTTATATTATTATGTATCAATCATTGCTATTATTTATCTGTATTACAACTGTAAACCTACTTTTAACACCCCTGTGTGTCTTGTTCCCAACTGGATCACCAAGGGTTCTAACAAAAATTCCTGGATATAGTAGATGATGATAAATAATTTCCAAATGAATTAGTAAGTTCTGACAAATAAGGGGAGATCCCGGATTTTTATTTCCCGGGTCCCCTAAAAAAAGAAAAAGAGGAGCCTCCAGGAG
>NW_005880646.1:0-6230 GCF_000147115.1 Myotis lucifugus | reverse complement strand
GGTTTTGAATCCCCCATGCATCTTCCCTGGCCCCCGGGAATGAAATTTGAGCCTCTTTGCAGGGGCATGCAAGTTCTTGCACGGGGCAGCCAGGCCTGCCTTCACAGAATCCTCTCCAGCTGCTCCCTGTGGCACCCCCATCTGCTACCCCTGACTACTCAGAGGTCTCCAAAGCACCAGGCTGTTCCATGCTGTTGTGTCTCAGAGTATTCCTTTTCTCTCTGTGAAATTCTTTACGTCCATGCCCCATTGCCTGTGTCATGGACCACATTGACTCATCCTTCAAGACATTCACATTCCTCTTTCTTCAAGACTTGTATGATATTCCCCAAGCAGAATTTTTCATTATTTTTTGTGCTCTCTCCTCACATCCCCTTTTACCCACAATTATAGCATTTTCACAAAACACTAAAGGTTTATCTCTCACTGTCTGAATTCTCATTATACAAATAACAACTATTTATAGTTGCAAAAACATTTGCCCCTAAATCACTATGTATCTAGATCAGCCGTGGGCAAACTATGGCCCGTGGGCCGGATCCGGCCCGTTTGAAATGAATAAAACTAAAAAAAAAAAAAAAAAAGACTGTACCCTTTTATGTAATGATGTTTACTTTGAATTTATATTAGTTCACACAAACACTCCATCCATGCTTTTGTTCCGGCCCTCCGGTCCAGTTTAAGAACCCACTGTGGCCCTCGAGTCAAAAAGTTTGCCCACCCCTGATCTAGATTCACTCTAAGGAAACTGCACAAGTGCCAGTGGAAACATTTAAGTTGTCCATGAACCCTGCAAGAGATATGGTGTGCCAAATATAGGTAAAGCTCTGTCGTGCTTTTGGTCTAAATCTTGTCTGGCTTATCTACTTATCAGTGGATAAGTGTGAAGTGCATCACTACTTTCCTCTTCTCATTTTTCCCTTGATATACAGCCTTTCACGGGACCCAAGATTTGAATCTACCAATCCCAGTCAGTTTGCTCACATTTCACCAATTTAAAGACATACTCTCCCCTCCCCCAAACACAATTTAACATTTCTGAATTTAGAATGCATCTTATAATTGATGCATCAATTACAATCTTACAGTCTACCATCAAGGTGTAATTAGCAGCATTTTTTCTTTCTTAAGGACCAGTAAAGTGATGCTTTATCTTACAATTGATGACCGATGACCTCATAGATTCAATGAAATACCATAGATAGTACTTTAACATTATTTATCTGCCTATTTATTTAAGAGCACACGTTGCTGTCTTGGTAGGGTGCATACAAAACATCCACTACTGACTTGAATAAGTACAGGTAATTGCGCGATGGGTGTTTAAATGCTGTTTATTATAAAGACATAAGCAGACCAGAACTTCGCTGGAGATCCTAGCCAGAACTTGGCTGGAGATCCTGGCTAGAGATCCTGGCTAGGCTGCTGATCAACTGAAGGCTGTCTCCGTGTCATTCCTTCTTCGCCGACTCCGTCCACACCTTTGGGAACCCCTGGACCTGCTGGGGTTGGACCCCAACAGGCTCAGCACCCAGCAGCCCCAAGGCCCACCACCTCAGCGCTGGGGCTGCTGGGGGCCTGATAGAAGACACAAAAACGCGGGGGGGGGGGCCTGTACCCAGCAGCCCCAAGGCCCACCACCTTGGTGCTGGGGCTGCTGGGGCCCTGATCAAAGACACAGATCCGCAGCCCCAGCACCCAGCAGCCCCAAGCCCCGCCATCAAGGTGCTGGGGCTGCTGGGGGTATCAGAGACACAAACCCACAGGCCCGGCACCCAGCAGACCCAAGGCCTAAGGAGCAGCAAGCTGAACGGTAGGAAGCAGCAAGCAGGTGGGCGGTAAGGAGGGAGGGGTCCCAGACTGCGAGAGGGCACAGGCTGGGCTAAGGGACCCCCCCACCCATCCCCAGTGCACGAATTTCGTGCACCGGGCCTCTAGTTAATTACTAAGTCTCTTGGTGATCCTGCAAAATGGACATCTGCTCTCAGGAGCATTCTTAAAAGTCTCATTTTTGCCATGTTTTTATTTCCCAGTCTGTCATTTGAAATTTGGAGAGATGAGACATTTCTCACAATTTAGGGACGCATCTGGGACTTTATACCCATGAAGAGAAAAAGGCTAGTTTAAAAGGATAGCGCCCCACCCAATTTTGGGTGGCCTCTTGGCCTAAGCCCCATCTCTTCATGGATGCCATAGAAGAGGCAAAAAATTTAACTCAGCCTCTGTTTTTCTTTAGAAGATGGCAAAAATGACACACACAAAAAATATACAGGCTGTGTTTGGGAAACAAGATTAATGTTTCCATGATAAAGGGCAGTTCTTGAATAGTACTGGACCACATTCCAAGATGGCCTCCCATATCCCGGGGGCACTCCTGTTTTATAAAGAAAAATAAAATAAAATAATACTTTAACATGAAAAAAAAAATAAAGACATAAGCAGGTGGATAGTTATCTATGTTAGAAAGCAATTTAGTGATATTTGGAGATATTGGTTGGGGTTGCTGTAATGCATTCGTTTGCCCATTTAAAAGAATGGAAAACAGGCTCTTGTTTTCTGAAAACATACTATCCAACATAATTTCAGGAACAGATTGCATGCAGAAAATGAGAAGTGCCTGCATGTGCTTTACAAGCCAGTTCCCACAGTGGGCCAGGCTTTCTCTGAGGACAGGGGCTCTGCTCTCTTTTGTCCCTCCTCCTGGGGAACTTACAAGATTATCTAAGTGCTCAATCAATGTTTACT
This sequence comes from Myotis lucifugus, assembly GCF_000147115.1. NCBI lineage: Eukaryota > Metazoa > Chordata > Mammalia > Chiroptera > Vespertilionidae > Myotis > Myotis lucifugus. The sequence goes on along the minus strand of NW_005880646.1, from coordinate 3,485 downwards.
GAATGACTGGAAATTATAGTTGGGTTTAAGATGATAACTCTCTCTTATATTTATATTATAGTTATAACCTAAATAAATTAAAATCTTAATGCCGAATATTTAAATTTATAGTTTAATATATGTGGCGAACCACTAGGTTAAAACATTAGTGGGCAATACTTGAAAGCCACAACTTCAGAACTTTTGTTTTGAAAAATAAGGCTTCTAGGTTTGATTTGTTGCAGATAATTTTATAAACTAGGCATTATTAGATCACATTACTTTAAGCATTAGGTATGAATTTTATATGTACCATAACATTGCCAAAACAAAATGGTTATAATTTTAAAGACTTTCTAAAATGCTGGTTGGGCAATACACTGACTTGCTTCTATAAATATTTTATTATGGACTAATATAGTTCATGCATGGAAAAATTCTTCCAAAAATAAAAAAGCAGCATTTCCCAAATCTCCAACATATGTGTACATTGACTCACTTATACTCTTCCGCACCGAAGACATATGGCATACTGGAGTTGCTTGCTTAATAACTAAATCTCACTGTTAAAGATATTTTAGTTGAAAATCAGTGTACAAGGGTGCACAAAAGTAGGTTTACAGTTGTGAGTATGCAAAACAGTTTAATCTTGTATTTTTATATATTGATTATTGTATTATTTCCCCTACAAATAACTATAGACCTGCTTTTTTCCCACCCCTGTGTAATAAACATTTACCATTTGAACATTTAAAATACACAGCTCTGTTCCAAACAATGTGAAACATGTTAAGAGTAACCTGATGCGTAAATAGAATAATGTACATCTATATATTCATAATGTTGCTATCTATATTATAAAAACCCAGTGGCCCTAACGCCATAACGACCAAAGACTGGCGCAGGTGGGTGGGGCTGCGCAATTTCACATGCTGGGCTTCTAGTATATATATATATATAAAAGTATAAGTCATATAAATGAACAAACACAGTACATATCTGCAAATCATTCTGGGTAAAGAGGCAAAAAATTGAGTGAGAAGTAAAAAATAGTGCTGCTGACAACTGAATGAAGATAGAAAAGCATAGAAATATCTCAAAAATGTTTTTTAGTAGACAGGTGTTAAATAAAGGGGTTAAAACTTAGACTAAGATTAACTGATAAAAGCACAGTAACTCAATCTTGGGTAAAATGAGGTCCACCAAAAAAAAGAGCCCCTATGTGAGATAATGTATTTTATTGTGTAGTAACTTAAATATCTACACATGTACATTATTTCTCATTCAATTATAAAACCAAAACAAATTTACAGATACAAAGATACAAAGCCAATAGCATTTAAATTGGCTTTGACAAATGAATTTTTTGCTAAAAATAAATCTGACTAAAAGTGTTTTTTCTCAGTTTTACTGTAAGTTGACAACTAATACTGTATATATTTAAGATGCGCAACTTGACAATTTGATATACATATATAACTCAATATGAAAATATCAATCAATAAATAACCAAATTTTTAAAAAGGTCAAAAGACCTAAATAGATTATTCAAAAGAAGACATACAAAATGAAAAGTATATGCTCAACTTCACTAATCAACAGGCAAAAAAAAAAAATGAAATACCACCTCACACCTGTTAAACAAAAGATGTTAAGTCGTGGTAAGAATGTAGAGAAAGAGGTACCCTTGAATGCTGTTGGTGAGAATGTAAATTGGTACAGCCACTACGGAAAAGAATATGGAGCTTCCTAAAAATTAAAAATAGAACTACTTTATGATCCAGCAATCTCACTTTTGAGAAAGTAAGTTAACTTTTAAATACAAGCATGTTATCTCAAGTCAATGTACTCTTTCATCTGTGTTAACATTCATGTTAATAGAAGTATGTGGTACAAAAAAGATATCAATAAAGTTATAACATTTGGGGGAAGGTCACAATGGTGAAAATTCAATGAGATGATACATTTCAAGCTGGTTCAGGACCTCATATTTAACCATATTTGACCAAAATCTCAGCCAGTATTTAAACATTGAATACCAGTTTTAATGAGATATGAAGCTGTGCTGGTTATTTCAAGATAATGTTAGCAATACCATCTTGTTAAAATCTGCATTAGTTTTGTATTTAATCCAATCATACCAGAATGGAAAATAGAAAAATTATATCTAACGTTAATTTTTAATTTTTAAGTCTTACAGATTGAAAATAAATCAAAATTCAGTTTTAGTAAATAACTTATCCAAATGTTGATGAACACCAGAAAATACTGAAAATGGCTCATTTACAGGACTTTGAAAAAAACCTGGTCATAAATCAAGTTTTTTCTTTTGAACAAATGCTTTGGCTTCTATTATTTAAACTATTAAAACCTCTGCTCATCCAGTGTTCTGTTCACTTGGAATGAATATATAATTTATGTATCAAGTCTGCCTCTGCTCTTTTATCATTGACTATGACAACTAAAGCAATGCCTACTGTCATTTTCATGATGTGAAATCCAAGTCTTAATTTATTAAATAACTTAAGAAACAGACTTTTATTCTAGGAAAATGTCATGCCTTTGTTCATTCAAGTTAGAATCTCATGTGAGTCCACACATGGTATTTCAATCCCAAAGTGCCCCACCCAGAACATTCAGAGACTGCCACGGCCTGAGTGACCAATACACACAAGGCCAAGGTCAACCAAGGTCCTCTGGGGAATCCAAGAATTCAAAATAAGGCTATGCTATGCTGGAGAGTAAAGTTATAGTCACTTAAAAGATATCTCTAGCACTCTCACCAGAACAAATTTCCCCCAAGCTAACGTCCTAGTTTAGCTACCAATTTTTGAAACTTGGCCATATCTAAACCTAATACTTAGAATAACCAGCATACCACTTGTGGAAGACCCAGACAATGTTGGAATTGTGCTGAAATCCATTGATTGAGGCATGGTGGATGCCTACTGTTCCCATGAATCAACATGTTTGCAGTGGATTACGTATCACAACTTATAGCCACACAGCATTTCCTGGGGCCTATGCTTACTGCGCTCATGACTGCCTTTTGGGGAGTCTCTGAGTTTACTGGTTTCTTGGTAATTGCATGAGGTTTGTTGTGGCTTTGGTGGTTCCTTTCAAATTAAGTCCTATACTGAATTTAATTTTTTTCTTTTGAAAAAAATTTTCTAGAGTCACCCCAATTTTCTAGAGTCACCCAACAAACTTCAAAAAAACTTTTTCAAAGCTACTTACAACCAGCTGGCCATTCAAATGGCTAGCTGAAACTGAGTAGTGAGGTGAAGAGTGTCCCCCTAAACTCTATGTCCATTCAAAACATTAGTATGCAACCTTATTTAAAAACTAGAGGCCTGATGCACAAAATTCATGCAAGGGGCTTGGCCCTTGCAGCCCTGGCTGCCTCGGCTGGCCTCGCAGTCCCAGCTTCATCTGAAAGGTCGTCTGGATGGCTGTCTGCTGTTCGGTCTATTAGCATATTAGCTCTTTATTATATAGGACTAGAG
>NW_005880645.1:0-6231 GCF_000147115.1 Myotis lucifugus | reverse complement strand
CTCCAGATTGATCGGCTCTGAATTACAAGGTCGCATCCTAGTGGGCCCTGGTGCTCCAGAGCCAGACAGGGGGTCTTGCTTCCTTCCCCGCGTCGCCTCTTCTCTCGGGATCCCTTCAGCACGCATTTACTCCACATTTTCCCATGTTGGTTGCTTTTCCAATAAGTGGAGATTTTGTGCACAGCCTCCCCCGTCAGATCAGAGCTCTGAGCATGAGGGTCCTGCCTCTTCCATCGGCTGGAGCCCGCTGGGAGGCTGGACTGACCACTGGCGCTCAGTGTCTAGTGGTGATTCTGACTGGGGACTGGGCGGCGGAATAAAGAGCTCTTTGCTTCCAGGGAGACCTGGAGATGAGGGGAGACGGCAGGGAGCCCCCATGATGGGCGAAGCCTCACCAGGGCCCTTTGTAATACTCTGCTCTGAGTGAGGCCTGACCCACTCACCCCGCTTCCTCTCCACCCGTTCCTGCCGCCTGGGTTCTTGTCTCTCCTGCTGCTGCTGCTCTCTCCTCTCTGGTTTCCCTTCTGCTTCGGCCCACGGGGCACCCAGGTCTGTGCTCTCCCTGCCCCACCCCTGCTTCCTCACTGCAGGTGTGCTCAGCAGCCACCCTGGCCCTCCCTGAATTCCACCCCCCTCCGCACCAGGAAAACGCTGCAGGTAGAACCTGTGCTGGCCCCTTGGACGCCTCCTCCACTCTGTGCAGCCACTGTGCCCTCTCAGAGCTCTCATATCTTTCTCCGAATTCACAGGCACCAGCAGCCTAACCATCAAAACCAGCTTTTGCAGAACTTCCAAAATACTAGTACCAACCTAACCCTCTGACCCCCAGCTGCAACCCAGCAGGTGACCTTGCACTGTGTCTGCTCTGGCTGGCCTGCTCCCCCCTCCAGGCTGCTCGCCCCTCCAGCCCTCTCCCACCTCCAGGCTGCTCCCCCCTCCAGCCCTCTCCCCCCTCCAGCCTGCTCCCGCTCCAGCCTGCTCCCCCCTCCAGGCTGCTCCCCCACCTCTAGGCTGCTTTCTGCTCCAGGCTGCTCCCCCCTCCAGCCCTCTCCCCCCTCCAGCCTGCTCCCCCCTCCAGCCCTCTCCCCCCTCCAGCCTGCTCCCCCCTCCAGCCCTCTCCCCCCTCCAGCCTGCTCCCCCCTCCAGCCCTCTCCCCCCTCCAGCCTGCTCCCCCCTCCAGCCTGCTCCCCCCTCCAGCCTGCTTCTTCAGGCAGAGGGCACTTGGTGGTGCCCAGTCTGGGCCAGGAGCCCTTCCTCCCTCTGACTTGATCCCTGGACTTCCCAGGGGTCTCCTACTCACCCGTCTCCTCCTCCACCCTCTGCCTTCCTTCACCTCTGCCCACCTGCACACCCACGCCAGTCTGGACCACCTCTGTTGCTGTGATCACTACTTTGCATTTTCATTGTTTATTCATGTATCTGTGTCCCTCTCACCCCTGGAGTCCCTGGCACATAAAAGCAATGATTCCAAACTACCGAATGAGCAAAAGGAACTGAAGGAAGGAGGGATTTGGCCAGGACGGGTCTGGTGGGCAAAGGCTGGCAGGTGAAGAGGGTGGGCACCAGAGAGGCAGGTCAGGAAAACGAGGAAAACCAGGCAAGCAGTGTCAGGGACAGTCACGGGATAGGAGAGGGATGCTTGACTACATAAAACACCCTCTCGCTCCTTGCGCCTGTCAGCGCCTTCCTTTCCAGAGTGAGACATGGAAACCTGTTTCCCTGAGGACAAAAGCCTGGTTTTGGACAAACCCTGTCCGCTTCCTTGGAGGTGGCGGTGGCCCTGATGGGTGGGAGGGGCAGGAGAAGAAGGTAAAGGATGGGGGTGGCTGAAGAGAAATGGAGAGAGAAGGGAGGAAAGAGATGGAAGGGGGAGGGGAGGAGACACTCTTCTGTGCACGGATTACTAATGTGGTGGAGGCGCAGGGCTCTGTGGGGAGGCGTTTGCTGTGCATGAGAAAGCAGGCAGCCCATGAAGCAGCCGCGGGGCTCCCGCAGCCCAGCTGGAGGGAAGGGCCAGGCAGGGGCTCTTCTTGGCCCTGAAACAGCTCCCCAGAGGATATGCCACCCACCCAGGCCACAGACTCCTTCCTTGTGGAAGTGTTGACATGGTCATGGGGGCTGTGCCCAGCCCAGACCTGGCAGGAACAGATGGCAACTTCTGGAAGCTTCTAGGAGTCCTGTTCCTGTGTGAGGGGCAGTTTCTTGGAGCTGGCTGGGCCTGAGCAGTGTTGGGGTGTAGGGGAGGGAGTGAACATGTCCCTATAAGGGTCCTCCCCTGTGCTGAGGGGAGCAGAGCTGCCCAGGGTGATGGGTGCGCGGGTCATGGGGGTGAATGGGCCCTGTTGATGCTCCGAGCATCAACAGCTGCTCTCTGAGCCCCATCTTCTCCCATCTCTGTTAAGAAAAAAAAAGACATGTGGCCTCGTGGAGTCCCAGGCTGCTTGCTCCTTGGAGATCATCTAAACCAGGGGTGGGGAACCATTTTTCTGCCAAGGGCCATTTGGACGTTTATAACATCGTTCTCAGGCCACACAAAATAATCAACTTCAAAATTAGCCTGCTATATTTGGTCAAATATTTGATTAACTCACCCCTGATGCCTTGGCAGGGCCAGACCAAATGATTTCTCCGGCCTTATGTGGCTAGAGGGCTAGATGTTCTCCACCCCTATCAGCCAATTCTCTCATGGCCAGAGGAGGAGAACAGAGAAGACAAGCGACTTGCTTGAGGTCACACAGCAGGGGAGTGTCTGAGCAGGGACCCTTTCCCCTCTGCTCCTCCTGAGGCCCCTCCACCTGAGACCCCATCGCTCTGAAGGCTTTGGGACATATTGAGGCTCTAACACAAGGTCTTCCTTAGAGGACGGCCAGGGCGAAGTTACACTACAAGAGACCCAACCAGGCTTCCTTAGAATACTCCCCTGCCTCTCCGCTGCTCATGTCCCCTCGGTCTTTGAGCTCCAGCCCGGCAGGATTTCCTGCTCTCAGCTCCTCACTCCTCTCTGCTGGTCTCGCCCACTCCTGGTATCCAAGCAGCAGACTTCCTTCTTGAAGGTCATCCTGGCCCTGGTCACTGCCACCCTCCAGTCCATGACTCCCGCTGTCCTCCCCTCTGCCTTGTGCTTTTAGCATCTCTCCCGGGAAGAGGGGATAGCGGTATTTGTTTCTTTGCAGAAGGATCCATTGCACTTACATATAAGCCTCCAGGACCTCCCTCAGGCCCCTGCCTCACCTCACCCCACACTCAGCTTCGGCTGTTCTCACGCCTCCCCTCCCCTCCTCACACCTGCTCTGCTCATTAGGCTCGTGGCCAATCGTGCCTCCTTTTCCCTCTGCCTGGAAAGCATTCCTCTAGCATCTGCATGGGTGTGCCTTCTTGTCACAAAGGTCGTGCACAGCCCTGGCCACTTCCCAGCGGCCTTCCTCAGCTGCCTTCTTCGGTGTTGCCGGGCCTCCACCACCAGCATCGGCCACAGCGCCTTTGTTCTGTTGTGGCCCAGCATCTGTCTGGATTATATGGTTGATTTGTTATTGGTTTTTTTTTTGTTTATTCCAATAGTGCTGGTCTCCCCCACTGAGCAAAGACCTTGTTTGTCTTATTTATTATGATGTCCCTGGTGCTTGACACTTAATAAGGACTTGTTGTTCAAAGGCTCAGTGGAGGACACGGGAGATGGTTGAGATGCAGGCAGGGCCTGGATGCACGCGAATCTCTTTGTTGATGGGGTGCTGCAGACTCGGGGTTCCCTCTCTGCCCTGCTCAGAAGAGTGGGGTTGAGGGTCCAGATAAGACTGGGGATCTCCAGGCCAACCAGGGGACCCCTATCTGCCTGTGATGGAGGCGCTGTGCTGCCTGCTTCCATGTCGTCACCTTGTCCATCACGGCTCCTTCACAGGCTGTCCTAGTGATGACTCCGAGAGCATCACCTGCCAGACTTCACCAGGGCGTGGGGTGGTGGGAACTTGCTGGGTGATGGCATCACACACACACACACACACACACACACACACACACACCCTGCACTGGCACTGTGCGTCTGGCCCCCAAGCTGCAGTGTGCAAGTATTTGGGGGGAGGGGGTACAGCAAAGAGGAGATGGGCCAGGATGCTTCTCCAGTTCCCTCCTGTTAGGAAAAACCTGTAGCAGCAGAGGCTCCCCCGGGAGCTCAGACCTGGCCTCCTCCCCTTGTTGTGATTCTGTTTACCAACAAGCCGGAAGAAGCCTATTGTATTCTGGGTGAAAGAAGCGGAAAGAAATTGATGAATAGGAGCTCAGGAGCCAAGAAGTTGGCCTCAGAGACAATAGAGAGGAAGGGAGGGGGTGTGGGAAGGGAGATCTAGACCAGAAAGGCTTGGAGGAGAAATCCAGGTGTGTAGAGCCACCATTTGGGGATGTTAGGAGAGGGAAGGGGCAGAAAACGGGCACTCAGCTGAGATTTCTGTAGAGGTCGCCCCCCCCTCGCCCCCCTGCATGAAGCTGCTCTAAATGGTGCTTATTGGGTGGTTCTATGTGCAAGGCTCAGGTAGGAAGTGGGAGGCGGTACGTGATTCAGCAGGTAACAGACACCCAGCACCAATTCAAGAGAGTGGAGGACTTTGCGATGAGCCAAATTTCCTTTTGGCCTCTTACTTGCTGCATGAGCTCGGACAGAGAACTTAGCCTCTCTGCGTTGTATAAAATCGGAGCAGTCCCTACCTTATTGAGCTACTTCCGGGATTAATGTGACAATGCATGTAATGCAAAGGGCCAGCACAAGGCTTCACGGTGTCCTGAAAATAGAGGCTGGCTAGCTGTCTGCAGCCTGGACCTCTGGCTCCTCCTTGAAGCCAACGAGACTACCTTCTGCACCAGGTGAAGGCCCGTGTTCACAGGGACTTGGACCGAAGGACTCTGAGGGTCCAGGGCCTTTGGAATGTTAAATTCCTGCCAGCTTCCATCGTTCTCTACCTCCCATAACTCCTGCAGGGATGATGTCCTGATCTGCTGCCTTAAGGACTAACTTATTCCAAAGGAAAGCATCTCCCTTGGCAAGCCAAGTATATAGAATCTGGAAGACTCGAATCTCTAAGGACTGCGTCTTTAAAATCCCTCCCCTGCAGAGTGCTTTAGCTTGAAACGTGTGTGTGTGTGTGTGTGTGTGTGTGTGTGTGTGTGCAACTGCTCACACCTTCCTACTTGGCAGAACATGCCCAGCACGGGGGCTGTCTGCATCTCTCTGGCCTGGTATTTTCCAGGACTACGGTGAGCTCAGGCCCTGGGGCACTGCCAGTGGTCACCTCTCCTCTGCCCACCCCATCCCCCACCAGCACTCCCCTAAAGGCCAGAGGCTCACCTGCCATCCTGTCTGCCTCCAGGGACATGGCTCCATGGAGGTTTATTAGATCCCCAGAGAGGGGCTGCTCTCTGCGGGCTGGGCTCCAGGAGCCTGTCCTGAGGCGGAGGGGCCTCTGGGGGAGGGAGCACCTCTCCTGAGATTGCACGTCCATAACCCTTTGGTGGTGGGGGGGGGAGGGGTATTGATTACAGATGCTGTGCGATTCGAGAGTCGTTGCCTGTCTTGTCAAGACAGGTCAGGATGGGTGTCCCTGACACAGGTTCCTGGCCCCCCTTCTGCAGGAACCAGAGGGGCCTCAGCAAGGCCTGCAGCTAAGCCAGCTTCCGGTCAGGCTGCAGTGGATTTGGAATCAGAAACTTGAGTTGGGAGACTAGACGCGTTCTGTGTGTCCGTATTCTCCGTCCTCGCTTCCCTCTGTCCCTGTCGCCACTGGGCACCTCCTTGTCCACATTGGTCTGTGCTCCAGGCAGCAGGAAGGGAGGGTCTGGTGTTCATTCTTAGACTGGACATGGGATGGGAATTGGCATAGACACCATGCCCCTCAGGCCTGGACATGTTTCCAGCAACAGAATCGGGCTGAGGGAGCCCCATGGGGCAGGTGAAGAGAGCGGGGTGCTGGTGTGACTCGCCACATGCTGCACGGCAAGCCAGGGCCCGGGCAGCTGGCCTCAGGGCTCTGCCTCTCGCTCAGCTGCTCCCTCCACCACAGTGCCTCTGCAGGTGGCCACAGCATGAAAGCCGTGTGTTTACTCCTGTGCACAAACCACACACTAGACACACACCAGAGACAAAAGCTCCGGAAGACGGGCTGGGACAGTGGCCCAGGAGAAGGCTAACAGCTGTCTGCCCTGGTGCCTGGGCACAGAGGGGCCACGGGGAAAGGAGACAGAGGGAGC
>NW_005880644.1:0-6231 GCF_000147115.1 Myotis lucifugus | reverse complement strand
AGCATGCATGACCCAGTTCTGGACTCACAAATCTAAATTCCAATCAAGTTCTCTGTTATACTTAATGAACATTTCAATGACATTCTCATCAGTCACCTGTTATAAACACTAAAAGGGTTGGAATATTTTTTCCAAGAATTAACAGCTAGTACCTTGTGAAATGAAGGTGTCAACAAATCTGCCTCAGATACCAAATATAAGAGACTAATCATACACAGAGGCAGAAGCATATAAAACAGAAACATTAGAGTTCTAGAGAGGATGGGACAGGATAGAGAGAAGGTAGGGAACAATCCCGACAAGTGGTGCAAGGAAGTAGGAGCTGACATCCTCTCACCAAAGCCCTGTCGCTTCTGCACATGATCATAGGGAAACAATTTAGTGCAGGAAACCCCTATGGGGTCCTGGAAGTCACAACAGCAAGGTCCCCTTCCTAACAGGAGGCAGAGACAGAATTTGGCACCACAAAATTTAAAATGGAAACCCATAAAATCCCAGGAACTAACTGACCATCAGCGCAACTTGGCAAGTTGGCCCTCCTCCACTAGGACACGTACTTTTTGCTTCTTTCACAGAGCCACCTGGACCCTTGCCTCTTTCTCTTTCTCTACCTGAATAAAAATTGCTTTTTTCTCACTCTGACTCATCTTTGGAATCTTTCCTGGCTGAGTCAAGAACCTAACTTCAGAAGGATCCCAGACTGCACTGGGGCAAGGCCAACCTCCCTCCTCCTACCCCGCCCCCCCCCCCCCAACACACACATATAGACTCACACACACCTCCCCTGCACAGAAGTAGTAGGGTAACAAGGACAATCCCATGGGTTATTGAAAGGTACAGTTTCAGTTTTTAGCTATGTGGGAATATAGTCTTATAGTTCAGGTGTACTATATATGACTCACTTTCAGAGGAATGGTGTGAATGTGGCAGTGTTAGGGGTTGGGAATCTAGATAGAAGTTTTGCCTTATAATCTTTCTAACACCCCATAAAGCCTCATCTTTTTCTCATACTCAATATCCTTTCTTCATGCTCCCCTACCCACTGTTCTTCCACTGTTGGTGTTTGACTATCCTGTGCCATCTGAGATTGAAAACAAAATTGTTTTGAAACAGCTCAAGAAACAGAAAAGTTAGAACGGGAAGTGAAGTCAAAGCACATCCTATGATTATAGCAAAAAATATTACTTTTTCCTATCATCTTTTAAATTCTTCTAGCTGGGCTAATCAAATTAACAGAGTCAGATTAGCAGAAGAAAATCAAATTTTAATATGTACCCATGGGAATTCATGAAAATTCCAAAGACAGTGAGGCAAAATAAAGTATATATGCCATTTTGGACAATGGAAGAAAAGGGGGTCAAGATCTTAGATTTCAAAAGTGAGAATGGATGATTTACAGGAAATTGAGGAAGAGCAGAGCACACGTGGCAGGCAAATCTTGCTTCATTGAGACACAGGGGAGATCTAGCTATCAGGAGCCTGAGGCCATCCCACCCACCATACTCAATTAGAATTAGGCTAAGGCAAGCATCCTAAGATTTCCTTCCTGAGGAAAGACGAAGGGACAAAATTTCTTTCTGAGTCTTTTGCTTCTTAATAATTAGTTTAAAATCAATATCCCAAAAGGCAGCTTCAGGGTGGCAAAACTGTAGCTTCCTTATCTATCATCTATCTATCTATCTATCTATCTATCTATCTATCTATCATCTATCTATCTATCTATCTATCTATCATTTATCTATCATCTATCTATTGGGAGAGAGAGAGAGAGAGAGAGAGAGAGAGAATGCTATTAAGATAATTACAGGCAAATAACTCCAAAAAAGTGCTTGAAATCACCTATGATATGTAGATTGAGGTATAGGGTAGAGGAAAGAGAAAGCAATAAAGCCCCTTTTGGAATATGTCTCTCTATCCGAAGTGTCCCTTATTTAACACTTGGGAAACAGGACCACATGTTGAAGTGAGGACAATGTACTCTTCTATTTGGTTACTATGAAGTTTTGTCAGAATTGCAATCTTCTGGGCCAATGTTTACTTCCTTCTGTTGATAGCCATGAAGGGACTGAGGATGGGTGAGGGAGGAGTGGTATAGGGCAAAGATCTTGTAGTTGGAAACTGCATCTGTCATAGATGTTGGTGTTTTGGATGAAGAAGGGATAAGTTGGACTGTGCCTGGTTAACCAAGGCCCCATTCTAATATGGAAAAACTGGACTCTATTGTGGAAAATTTGCTATGTATGGGAAAATAGTCTATTTTAACAAAGCGAATAAACTTTTGTCCATTGTTCATAAGGGAATTTATGTTATCTTTAGTGTTCCTTAATTATTGTATTTCTTTCAGTTTTTACTTTTGGGTAATGTCTGGAAAAATGTTTTTGATAAATGTGTTTGTAAATACAGGGTTTAATTTTAACCAAAGAAATCTATTTAAGTCAAATAACTTTTATACTGTGTTTTGACCCAATTTAAGCTGAATTTGATTTATTTATGACCTCCATTATTTCCCACAGCTATTTGAGAAATAATAGTTTTTCCAAAATATTGTAATATTAAGATGTTTATTAATAGTGATTTATAATTTACAGAGCTGTTAATATGCATGAGTTAATTTCACTTGAGTCCCTTGATATTATGGACAAAAAAAGGGGCCACATGCCTAGCCGGTTTGGCTTAATGGATAGAGTGTCCAACTGCAGACCAAAGGGTCTCAATTTCAATTCCAGTCAAGGGCGCATGCCCAGGTTGTGGGCTTGATCCCCAGTAGGGGGCGTGCAGGAAGCAGCCAATCACTTATTCCCTCTCACCATTGATGTTTCTATCTCTCCCTCTCCCTCTCCCTTCCTCTCTGAAATCAATAAAAAATATATTTTAAAAATAAAAATAAATAAATTTTAAAAAGGGGCCACATACTAAATCTGACAAGATCTATAAACTCAGAAACCAATGGATGGCTCCAATGATCTGAACATAAAAATTCCTAACTAAAAGTGAATCATGGCTGATAGTCACATCCTAGGCCTGTGGCTTCCAAAGGTAAATCTTTACCTTAAGTAAGCCTATCTACTGTCTTTTTAAAAAATATATATTTTTATTGATTTCAGAGAGGAAAGGAGAGGGAGAGAAAGGTAGAAACATCAATGATGAAAATCATTGATCGGCTGTCTCCGGCATGCCCCACATTGGGGATCAGTCCCTCCTGGTTCATAAGTCAATGTTCCACCACTGAGCCACACTGGCCTGGCTGTCTATTGTCTTTTTGCATTCAAAGTAATCCCCTTTTTCCCCTCAGGTTACACCCACCAGACCAGAGCAAGATCACAGAATCCCTCATTGGTATCTTCTTCCCTAAATACCACTTCTATGTTCTGTAAATGTTAATTATTAACTATCCTATAGCAACCAATGTTTTTTAAAAAGTACATATTTGTCTCTCAATTTTATTTTTTATCCAATCTGAGTTTCCTGCTTTGCTTTCTCCCACCTCCTTAATCTACCACCAATGTATTTCATGTAATCCCCCTTATGTTTTCTCCTTTGATTCTAATGTAAAAAAATAAGCTGTAAAACTGCCATTCTCAAGAGCATTTTTTCAATCCATTGAGACTTTGCTTCCTAGCAATTATCATCAGTTTGGCTCAAATAAACTCATAAAAATTTTCTACAGGTTTGGACATTTCTTATATTAACAAGGTGGATGATAGTTTTCATTTTTACAGAAGTATATCAGAGATTAAAAAAGATTAAATAAATTGGGTTAATTTTTCAGGACCAGAGTGAAACTGTAATAATAGAATTAGTGACAATTAGACAGTGGCAGTGTGATCAGAAAGTTAGATTAAGAGCCATCCTTTAAAAGTTACCAACTGTGTGAGGTTTGTAAAGTTCTGAAACTCAGCGATCCTGAGTTTTATTGACTATCAAATGGAGATGGTTATAATTACCTCACCAAAATTTTATGAATGTAAAAATAATATGAAGAAAACAGTAGGGGTGTGGTACCTATTATGTGATCAATGAATTGTAGTTCATATTACTATTAGCACTCTTCTTTTTGCACATACACTAGTGTGTCTTTTCTTCACATTAAAAAAAATGCATGTCAGGATTCTTATTATGGAATCCCCCTCCTCCCCAGTACTGGGGTTTAATCAGATATGTCAAGAGGAAAGGCTCTTGGCTTTGACAATGGCATAGCAGGACAACATTTCTGAAAACCTTCAGCAGAAATATCTATACCTAAATGGGCAAGAGTAAATTCTCATTTTATTTTTAAAATTCTAAAAAGTACAAAAGTTAAGAGTCACACTCAAGACTCAGAGAGGAGAAAGATAAGTGAAGGTGGAGACAGACAGTGAAATGTTGTGGCTTCAAGCCAGTGAATGCAGGAAGCAAGCCAATGAATGCAGTCAATGAAAGGGTTCTACCCAGCACCCTGGGGAGAGCAAGACCCTGCCAATATCTTCATTGTAGATTTCTGGTCTCCATAACTATAAAGAATAAACTTCTGTTGTTCGAAGCCAAAAAAAAAAAAAAGTCACACTTAATGTTAAACATCTGAGAATCTAGCTCATCCTGAACTTGCTTTCTTCCAAAGATGTTCATGGAAGTACTCACATTGGACCAAGTTAAAAGAGACTTAGCAGCAGGGTTCTTAGACCCAATGGCAGCAAGGCGAAGCCATATAAGCTTAGTGGATAAACAGTCCTAGGTCTGTGACTTTCACTGAACCCATTACACCCCTTGGGGGCTGGCAAGAGAAAACCTCTGCCAGTGGGTTTAGTGTTGCTGGGGAAACGTGGAATATACTCTGAGTTTCTTCCCTTTTAATAAAATGTCAATAGTAGGCATTGTGTCCAACATATTTGAAAGGAGAACTGTTGTCTCCTACCCTGGCTGTCTAGAAGAAAGATTTTCACATGTTTCTGAAACACAAAAAGCTGATAGGGTAGTACTTTGAACACTTAATGCCACAGTGTTTCTTATTTTGCGCTAATTAATTAACATTGACAAGCCAACAGACAGGTGAGACTGAAGTAAACAGAAGTTGGATATCCAATGAAAGAGAACCATCTTTTAACTTCAGTGAATCATGCCCTGAGAGTAAAAATTTCAAACATAACAGTCCAGAGAAAACAACAGGAGAATCTGAAAGTAGTATTGTTTTGATATTCTGAAGAGGTTTCTCAGGTACAATTGGCAGCCTTGGACTGAGAGACATTCAATTAAGTTTCCCAGATCTTAGTATATTCATTTATCTTAGAAAAGAACAGAATTTTTAAAATTAAACCTTTACTCTTCTGTAATAATCTTATTTCCTTATCCACTCCTTGCTCTAGCTACTGCTTCAGGTATTATCACCCTATAATTCATTTGCATGTTGCCTCCTTAATATGTTCACTAATATAATACCTTGTGCTATTATTTAATTAAAGAATAATTGAATAATTATAGGACATTGACATCATAAAACACTCAGATAAATGAGCTGTTCACTCTCAAATGAAAAGCATTTGGACTCAGCTATGTAACGAAAAGTAATCTCTTCCAGTGAGAATATCACAGGCTTACGAATGATAGTTATCTTCAAAAATGACCTAAACACATTTGAGTTTGAAAGATTAGAAACATCCTGAATCTTTCTCATTTACAGGGGAACAGAAATTCTTAATTATAAAGATAATTTACATGAGTCCTGTTGACTTAAGATCTCTTACGTGTTTTAGAAAGGACAAAGCAGCCCTGGCTGGTTTGGTTCAGTGGAAGCAGGGACTTCAGAGGCAGACAATAAAATTACAAGAATTAGGTTAGCAGACACCAGCATTGGCTTATTATTTTACTATCCGCATTTAACAGAAGAGGATATTGAATGTACCAATAGAGGTACTGAATGAGCTGCCCAAGATCCCACATCTAGAAAGCTGATGAGATGATATCAAACCCTGACAGTATGACTCCAAAATTCAGACTCAACCATTCTACTAATTTGAAACTATCACAATAAAGTTTTAAAACTGCCTAAAAATATATTGGATGGCTAGTGAAAAGATTTATGCAAGCTTAAAAAGTATTTGGCCCTCTCAATTATGTTGTGTACTTAAAAGAGGAGCTAAAAGAAATCCAAAAGGCTTCCTTCTCAAAATTAAAGAAAAAGAAAGTTGTGCAGATTTCACTCAGTCCAATTAAAATATATTTATTTACAGATGTATTTTTAGAAGCTACCACATGCCA
>NW_005880643.1:0-6231 GCF_000147115.1 Myotis lucifugus | reverse complement strand
CACCCTCCCCCTCCGCAGGCTCTGACAAATGAGCTGGGAGAACATTTACCACCATATTGGACCTCATGGTCTTGTAACCTTGGGTGGTCTTCTGGCCTTGGTGAACTAGACTGTTGGGAATAAATCTGACTAAAGTAGTTATTTGAATAAACTAAACTATTAGGGATATTTTAGAAAATCTGAAACACCATATTTATATCCTACATACAGCCAAAGCAGAGGGGAGGTGTCTTACCTTACAACAGTGGTTCTCAACCTTGGCTGCACATTAGAATCACCTGGGAATCTTTTTAAAATCCTGATTTCTGGGCCTCATCTCCGGAAATTCTTTCTTTGTTATGGGGTGGGACCACAACATTAGTAACAAAGAAACAGAATTTCTGGAGGATGAGGCCCAGAAATCAGGATTTTAAAAAGATTCCCAGGTGATTCTAATGTGCAGCCAAGGTTGAGACCCACTGTTTTAATACATCAACATGCTGGGGCTGACCAGCAGCCCCAGAACGATGGCTGAACAGATTACTCAGACACAGTTTGACTGTGACAGAGAGGGCTAAGGGGCTTGCCTGGCTCTAGCGGCCAGAGCAGCCTTGATTGCCTGCTCTTTAGGCTTTATTGGCATTTTTATCCTTAGATACAATCAGTAGGTGAGTAAACTTAGGAGGACACATGTGTTTACATTGTCCTCTAGGCAAGGGCATCCAGGGATTAAGCATAAGGATTCCAGTAAACACCAGGGGTTGTGCACATGCACAGACTTGTTTGGAAAGGTCAAGGAGTAATTACGAGTGCCGCCTTTGACACTCCCCTAAGTCTTTCCTAAGTTGTTAATTCTGATGACCCGGGCAAGTGGCCTTCCACACACTTCCCTTTTCTCAGCATGTCCTCCTTACAAACTTTCCAACCAAGTCTCTTGTGTTCCCCAACATCAACATACTTATCAACACACCCTGAGCTGCTGATCAGAAGCAGGAAGATCCTTAAAGGTTACACGATGGCTGATGGAGCTCTCCTGAGAAGTCTCCACCCCTCTCTCTGAAATCACATTAATATTCTGTTGAGATATTTCCTGGGACCTGCCCTAAAAACCCTGCCTATAGAAAAATAGACAAACATTCTCCGGACAGAGAATGTCAGAGCATGCTCTTATTTGCGCATGCCCATGCCTGTTTCTCAGGTGTGTATCTTTGCTTCCTCTCTTCTAAGCTCTAAGGGTTCCAGCAAGACTTGCATCCAGTAGGGAGCATGCAGGAGGCAACTGATCAATGATTCTCTCATCATTGATGTTTCTTTCTTTCTCTCTCTCCCTTCCTCTTTGGAAGCAATAAAAATTAAAGGAAAAAAAGATGATAAAAGCAGATTATACTATAAATTAAGGATTTGGAGTAAAAATTAACAAGATTGGTTGGTCCAAATAGAAGTTATAATACTGCCTTAGCTACTTTAACTCAGTGGATAGAGTGTCAGCCTGCCTATATTGGTATCTGCTTTTGAGGGAACCTGAATTGCAACAGGCTGTCAATACAAAATTATATTCAGAATCAAATTTTTTATACACACACACACACACACTGTCGATTAACACTCCCTCCACGTTCTGCGTGGAGTAGGGTTCGGTATCTGAAAGAGGAGCCGCACACAAGTGAAAGAAAAAGACACAAGATAATTTTGCAATATTGGGGGACCAGGCGGGCAAGTCCCGAAGGACTTCCTCTCTGTGCTTAGGTCTCACCAAGCTTTTATTGATCTGGGATGCACTCATAGCATAGCCCTTAGGCAGGTGACCCCATTAACAGGCAGACTAGCCCATCAGCAAGGATTTACATAATAATAAATGGGATTAAGGAAACTAAGGTGGGGATGCTTCAGCTATTATCACCTAAATTAACTGGGTGGTTCCTAGATTAACTGGGTGGTGCAGTTCTGACCTTTGCTAGGACTTCAAAGGTTACTAGCTTTTGGGGGTCTCTGTTTAAACTTAGCTAGTGAAGACAATGAATGGACTCCGGCATCTCCCCCTTATTTTTTCTTTAAAAAATAATCAAGTCCCAATTTCAATGTCCAAAAGTTCTGAGTCCAAGTTTCAATGTCCAAAAGTTCATGTGTACATGCCAGCAATGAAATGTTGGTTCTGGATGGTGGAAAATGCAGGTCCGGTCCTTTCTGGTCTGGTCCTGAGCACACTGCAGCGACGCACAGCTGCTGACTGCTAGCATGGCAAGGCGTCTTCCACCATCTCCATCTCTGAACTGTCTTTGTGGCTGGCTTTCTGGGATCCGTTGTTACAGGAATCCACATGGTCTTGTAGCTGTTCTCTGAAAGTATACAAACATTCTCGACCAAAGGTAAAGGAAAAAACCTTACTTGGGGTCTTTTCTTTAAAATGATCTTTCCCTGGCTTACCCTGGCATCATGTGTGTTTTTCCTGGGTGTCTCCCTATTAACATTATAAACGAAAAAATTTTTTCTCTAAATGTAATTTAGTTACAGGATCTATTTCTTTACATGGCATTTTTCCACTATATTTTTCCACTATCCCCCTTTTTTTGATTTAATTAGAAGGCTTTTGGAAATTTTATAATGCAGTCTAGATAGCTTTAAATATTAATTTTTTGCACAAAAATATGACTGCTTTAGGTTCATAGCATGATAAGCAATTTTACCACAAAATGAAAATTTTTGTTAATACCTTCTGAACAATTACTTATTTCAAATTAGCCAAATTTAATTAATTTGAAAACTTGACTTTAATTAATTTGAAAACTATTTTGCTGTCAAATTTAATATTTTAACAATAATCTTAATTTACACTGTAAATATTAATGAAAAAGGATCACTTTACATCCTTGTGAAGTCTCTGAGCATTCCTGTTGTTAGGCTAGATTTAGACATAGGGTCTGTTAGCCAAGCCTCCAAGCCTCCGTCTATCTGGATTCTGATTTCAGCTGGACCAAGTCTCTTCTTTCTTTTGGTTCCTGATTTGGGCTGGGCATGGGAAGCAAGAAGCAGCCATGGGGACAGGAGACCTTCCTCAGAAGGGGCGAGTGTTCAAGCCCCTGCACCATTGGGGGGGGGTGAGGATCTGTGCCCCACCTTTGTTGCACCCCAAGTTTTCTCCTACTGGCCCTCGACTGTGCCTGTCTTAGGTCGCCCCACCCTGTGGAGTCTTACCCGTCGTTGACTACCAGCCATCTCTGGGCCAAGTAGGGTGATGTGAGGTTCAGTTATGTCTCCTTGGTAGCCTATGTCCCTCTGGCCTCCATGCCCAGCAACTGCCTTTGGATCCCCCCCCCTGCTGGCGGGGCCCCGGCATTGATCATAGGGAACCCAGGTTTCTTCTCCAGAGAGGGCCCAGCTTATGCCATTGGGCCAGAGACAGATCCATGGTACCAGCTTTTCATGATCTCAGTTTGAACGGAGAGCCTAGATAACAGCTGTAGACAATTGGAATCCTCTTGGCAAAAAAGGTCAAGAGAGGTCAATACAGAATGCTTAAGTGCCTTCCCAGGAGGGAATAAATCCTTTCTTAAAACATTTAAAGTAAATATAAATGTACAATATACTGTTGTAAAGCATCAAAAATTATTAATAAAACTTTGTAGAATAATACCATGTAAGAATATTCTTTGCTCTAGGTCATGAAAACTTAATTTTAAACTCAAGGTTTGGAATGAGGAACCTAGGTTAACTTAGGCACTTTATCTAAGTTACAGTTTTGGGTCTCCAGAGCACTGAGTTGACAAGTTATCTGGAGCCCTCTGAGCTTGGGATAGCTATCCTGTCCTTCCCAGGTAAAGGAAAAATGTGCCTTCTAAGACCAGTATGAAACTATAGTTTTTACCTGAAAGGATTGTTACCATACTTCCCTTTACCGTGCCCCAGGTGGTCTCTGGGCTGTTGGTTGTCTGGTTTGTCTTCCTTCTGCTCCTCATCTTCAGTGGACTGCTTAGAGTCGCTGCTCTCTGTGGCTGAGGTAGTTGATTGTTTACAGCTACATGTTATGGCTCCAGGCGCAAGATCTTCAGTCTGGCTAGATTCCTGATGCATTTAATATTTCTAGCAGGAATCCATACGGGTTTGGAAAAATTCTCTGGGAATATACAAGCGTACCCTCTGCCAAAAGTTAATAATGGGTCAGGTCCCTTCCATAAACCAGATTCGGGATCCTTCCATTTAACTAGACCATTTTCTTTTTATTCTGACACCAATGTAGCTCCATAGGTGTCTTTCCATCAGCATCACAAGTGAAAAAATTTAGAGTAATTAAGGCTTGATGCAGCCTACCCGCAGGTGATTTCTCCATCATCCCCCCTTTTTGTTTTTCTAATTGAGATTTCAGTCTTTGGTGTTGACGTTCAATAATGGCCTGTCCTTGGGAATTATATGGTATTCCCGTAATGTGCTGAATTTTCCACTTTTTACAAAATTCCTGGAATTGACAGCTTGTATAAGCAGGTCCATTATCGGTTTTAATAATCTTTGGAATTCCCATGACGGCAAAAGCAGCTAGGCAATGATTAATAACCTGTTTTGCCGTCTCTCCTGCAGATACAGTGGCCCATAGGACCTTTGAAAAAGTATCTACAGAGACATGTAATGCCCCAAGACGTCCAAAAGGACTATAATGTGTTACATCCATTTGCCAGACATGGTCCCTTAGCAAACCTCTAGGGTTGACTCCTGTGTTAGGTCCTTGAGGTAGATGTAACATGCAACTGGGACATTCCTTGATAATCTGTTTTGCTTTCTGTCGAGAGATTGAGAATTGTTTGGACAACATTTTAGCAAGCTGATGTAAAAGCTGATGAGACTCTGAAGCCTCTTTTAATAAAGCAACCAATTGATCAGCATGTGCATTTCCCTTAGTTAATGGGCCAGGTAATACACTGTGAGCCCTGATGTGAGTGATATAAAAAGGGTATTTTCCCTGCTGCACAATCTGCTGAACCTGCTTAAATAGTAAGAATAAACTTTGGTCACTAAACCATTTCAACCGGGCAGTTTCGATTCTACTTACTAGGCCCGAAGCATAAGAGGAATCAGAAATTATATTAATAGGCTATTGGAAATCTTGCAACGCAGCCTTAATAGCTTTTAATTCAATTCTTTGCACAGAAGTATGACTGGTCAATATGACTAGGTCAGAATTTATAGTATGATAGGCAGCTTTCCGATTTGATGATCCATCAGTAAAAACAGTTAAAGTTACAGGAATTGGTTCCTGCCTAGTATTTTTTAGTATAATGATGGAGGTCTTATATAAAAATTGTAAAAGTTTATCTTTTAATAAGTGACAGCTAAGTTCCCCTGAATATCCACTTAGCCCAATTTGCCAATTTAAGTCAGTTTGAAATAACATTTATTCTTTTAACTTTACTTGTCCTAAGTTATGGACAGTAAATGACATTAATTAAATTTCTGGTTAGTCTTTGGGTAAACTTATATAAATTTTGTTTAAGGAGGCAAAACACAAATTATTTAATTTAGCTTATGAGGCCCAATATATTGATTTTTAATTTTAGTTAGACATCTGAAGGAAACCTCTTTTTATTTCCTTCCAGACACTTCTTTCTCACACAAGCAACAAATGTAAGAAACATGGTTGCCTTTTGAGATTTTAACAAATACTGTCGCAAAGCCATATATTTCAAGTGGTTTATGGTGACTAATTATTGTCAGATTTAGTATTTTAACAACAACCTGTAAATGTTAGTAATTATATTTTTAAAGAGTATACCCTTTGGCTTATTTGCATATATAGAGGAATCATGGGAAGCCTTCAGTAAACTTTTTAGAAGAATTTACTTTACTAGGATTCAATTGCTTACAAAGATTAGTAATTTAAGTATTTTTTAAAAAGCAAAGCAAAGCAAGTAAATTTAGTATTTAGTAACCTTCTGATTCACAAGGGGCAAACGCTGCCCCACCTCCAGCCTAATTTAAAATGCAGCGGCGAGGAGCTTTTGTTATTTCAAATTACATCTTAAAATTTCACTGCTGTGTTTTAAGAAATATTAAACAAAGTAACTTGTTTTGCCCTTTCTCAGAGGCAAAAACTTAAAATATATTTATTAATTTTTATTTGATAAAGCTTTCCATGTGATTTCAAGTATATTAAATTTAGCTAAATTAAAAAATCCTTTAAGAAGAGAGAATAAACTTTTGAAAATATTTCAGGGCTCGTGAAATTTCTCAAAGTCATTCCTTGGTTATAGTTTTGAAATCCAACTT
>NW_005880642.1:0-6231 GCF_000147115.1 Myotis lucifugus | reverse complement strand
CTATCCACTGAGCCAAAGCGGCTAGGCGCTCTACCGGTTGAGTATTGACCCAGGAACCAGGAGGTTGCAGGTTTGATTCCTGGTCAGGGCCCATGACCGGGTTGCAGGCTCGGTCCCCAGTGGGGGGCATGCAAGAATCAGCTGAATGTTTCTATTTATCTATCCCTCTCTCTTTCTCTCTAAAAATCAATAAAAATACATATATATATTAAAAAGCAGATAGTAACAGGAGTGTGCCTAGCTGCCCCTGGGTGGTGGAGGCAGCCTGTGGTCCCGCTGTGCTGCCTACAGCCCCTGGCAGCACCAGCTCTGTTCATGCATTGCCCCTCCCCCGCTCAGAATCCTCCCCTGGCTTACTACCGCTCTTCAGATAAAGCCCCAAATCCTTGACGCCCAAGCCTCTGTTGCCTTCAAAAGCAGCCACCCCCCAGCCTGACCTGGATCGCAAGGTGACAGCCATCCCACCCTCTCCTAAGATCCCCTCCCTTCCCCCAGACCTTAGAGGCCTCGTCCTTTTCTCACACCCACCCCTCGCTACAGATCTTACAACGGAGTATCAGTCGGCCCTAAAAATAAATAACCTTGAAAATGTGAATGAAGTGAAAGAAGCCAGTCACAAAGGACCACATATTATACTGTTGTAGATTTCATTGATATAAAATGTCCAGAATAGGCAAACCCACTGATGAACACGTTACAAAAGTGATTGTGGTGATGGTTGTACGAGTCTGTGAATACACTGAAAGTCACTGAACTGTACTCTTCAAATGGGTGAACTGTAAGTATATGAATTATATCTTAATAAAGCTGTTAAAAAGAAACCCCACAGCCCTAACCGGTTTGGCTCAGCGGATAGAGCGTCGGCCTGCGGACTCAAGGGTCCCAGGTTCGATTCCGGTCAAGGGCATGTACCTTGGTTGCGGGCACATCCCCAGTTAGGGAGTGTGCAGGAGGCAGCTGATCGATGTTTCTCTCTCATCGATGTTTCTAACTCTCTATCTCTCTCCCTTCCTCTCTGTAAAAAAAAAAAAAAGAAAGAAAGAAAAGAAAAGAAACCCCACAAAAAAAAAAAAAACTCACAAAAATACAGATCTTCCCACAGGACTTGAACAGGCCGTTCCCTATGCCTGGAGCACTGTCCCCTGTAACAGGAACGCCTACTCTTTCTTCAGAGAGGTTTTCTCTGACCTCCAGCTGGGCTGTCCATCTCCTGGCTGTCTGAGCTCAAGGATCCATGTTACAGAACTCATCACAGATATCAGTACATTTTTGTGACAATTTGATCAACGTTGCTCTTCCCTCTGTGAGCTGCACTGTCTGATACGATGGCCAGTGGCCACACGTGGCTGCTGAGCCCTTGAAGTGTGGCAAGTACAAGTAAAGAACTGATTTTTAAATTTTATTTAATTTTCGGCCCTGGCCAGGCAGTTCAGGTTGCCTTGGTCGGCAAACTGCAGCTCGCGAGCCACATGCGGCTCTTTGGCCCCTTGAGTATGGCTCTTCCTAAGCCTTAGGAGTACCCTAATTAAGTTAATAACAATGTACCTACCTATATATAGCTTAAGTTTAAAAAATTTGGCTCTTAAAAGAAATTTCAATCGTTGTACTGTTGATATTTGGCTCTGTTGACTAATGAGTTTGCCGACCACTGGGTTAGAGCATTGTCCCGATATGCCAAGGTTACAGGTTCAATGACAGGTCAGGGCACATAGAAGAATCAACCAAGTAATGCATAAATAAGAGGGACAACAAATTGACGTTTCTCTCTTTCGCTCCGATCAAATTTATTTAATTTTTAATGAATTTGTTTAAAAACAGATCCTAAATTTAGTTATTGGAAAACTTTTAAATATGTTTGTAACTATGTGGGCATGCCAAACTTATTTCTTTTTTTAAAAAATATTTTTATTGATTGCAGAGAGGAAGGGAGAGGGAGAGAGAGATAGAAACATCAATGATGAGAAGAATCATTGACCGGCTGCCTCCTGCACGCCCCCTACCAGGGATGGAGCCCGCAACCCAGGCATGTGCCCTTTACTGGAATCAAACCCGGGACCCTTCAGTCCGTAGGCCGACGCTCTATCCACTGAGCCAAACCAGCTAGGGCCAAACTTATTTCTGTTAATTTTATGAAACCGAAATATAAATCAGGTATCTACGATAATAGCGGAACATCTGAATTAAGATGTGCTATAAGTGTTTAAAATACACACCAGATTTTGAAGACTTAGTATAAAAAGAAAGAATATTTTATTAATAACTTTTATGTTGCTTACATGTTAAAATACTATTTGGGTGTAGTAGGATAAAGTGTATTATTAAAATTTAGCCCTGGCCGGTGTGGCTCGGTTGGTTGAGTGTTGTTCTGTGCACTGAAGGGTTGAGGGTTCAATTCCCAGTCAGGGTATGTGCCTGGGTTTCGATCCAGGTCGGAGGCATATGGGACGCAAACAATCTTTCTCTCCTATTGGTGTTTCTCTCCGCCTCCCTTTCTCTCTCTCTAAAAATCAATGGAGCCCGGCCGGCATGGCTCAGTGGTTGAGCATCGACCTATGAACCAGGAGGTCAGGGTTGGATTCCAGTCAGGGCACATGCCTGGGTTGTGGGCTTGGTCCCCAGTGTGGGGCAAGTAGAAGGCAGCCGATCAATGATTTTCTCTCATCCTTGATGTTTCTATCTCTCTCTCCCACTTCCTACCTCTGTGAAATCAATAAAAATATATTTAAAAAATAAAATGAAAATCAATGGAAACATATCCTTGGGTGAGAATTACAATTAATTAATGAATTAAATTTAAAAAATTTTATTTTGTCCGTTTCTTTTTACTTTTTCTTTCTTTTATATTTTTAATATGTCTACTAGAAAATATAAAGTGATAAATATGGTTCATATTATATTTCCAGGGGATACTATTACTCAAAATCAAGCTTGGCACCATTGACATTTAGGGCAAGATAATCCTCTGTTATGGGGCTGTTCTGTGCACTGTTGGATATTTAGCAGCATCCCTAGTTGCCAATAGCAACCCTCGCCTCCAGTGGCTGTGCAACCAAAAATGTCTCCAAGATTGTCAGATGTCCCCTGGGGGCAGAATCGCCCCCAGACGAAAACCACTGCTAAAGATGGGTGTTTTCGGGGCACAGAGATGGGCATGTCTTTGTTTACCACACACCCTAACGTCCCAACGTGGAACCTGGCCCACAGCAGGCACACGGTAAGTTTTAGTTGGCTAGACGGAACCTCTGCTTCTGAAGTTATGCTTGCTGTTTTATTGATTTTAGAGAGAGGAAGGGAGAGGGAGAGAGAGAGAGAGAGACATCAATGATGAGAGAGAATTATCGCCCTCTGTTGGGATTGAGCCCACAACCCCGGGCATGTGCCCTGACCGGGAATCAAACTGTGACCTCCTGGTTCATGGGTTGACGCGCTCAACCACTGAGCCACATCGGCCGGGCGAACCTTTAGCTTTTGAAATGAAATTACCTAAATAATTGTAAAACATAGATAATAAAGCAAAAGCTGCACAGGGATGTGGAAGGGCTAGATGAGAAAGGACAACTAAAGGCCTTAAATGTAATAGGTTCTCAATACGTCGGAGCTGTTACAATCGTCACCCCTGCCGAGTCTGGCTCTGCCCCTAAGGGAGTTCTCATCACCTAGTCAGTCGGAGGGTCATAGAAACTGTTTTCTTAACAGACTCACAGAAGAAATGACCATCACCCCCAATATTTGTTCTCTGCTTCTCCTCCTAATAGTAAAACCCTTAGTGAAGAGAGTCAAAAGGTGTAAGCTTCCAGGAATAAGATAAATAAGTCCCAGGGATGTAATGTACAGCATGGTGACGGAGGTTAATAATATGGTATTGCGTGTTGAAAGTTGCTAAGAAGAATAAATCTTACATGGTCCCGTCACAAGAAAAAATAATTCTGAAACTTTGTACGGTGACTGATGTTATCTAGATTTGTGGCGAACATTTCACAATATGTAAAAATATTGAATCATTATGTTATATACCCGAAACTAACGTAATGTATGTCAATGATACCTCAATAAAGAAAAAAATTTTTAAGAGAAAATAGCCCTGGCTGGTGTTGCTCCATGGTTAGAGTATCCTCTGTGCACTGAAGGGTCACGGGTTCAATTCCCAGTCAGGGCACATCCCCAGGTAGTGGGTTCCATCCCTGGTTGGGGTGTGTGCATGAGGCAACTGATCAATGTTTCTCTCTCACATTGATGTTGCTCTCTCCCTCTCCCTTCCTCTCTTTCTAGAATCAATAAAAACATATACTCAGCTGAGAATTAACAGAGAGAGAGAGAGAGAGAGAGAGAGAGAGAGAGAGAGAGAGAGAGAAATATTTGGAAACCAATTTTAAAAAATAATAATAACCCCGCCCTAGCTGGTTTGGCTTGGTGGATAGAGCATTGGCCTGTGGACTGAAGGGTCCCAGGTTCGATTCTGGTCAGGGCACATGCCCAGGTTGCGGGCTCGATCCCCAGTGTGGGGCGTGCAGGAGGCAGCCAATCAATGATTCTCTCTCATCATTGATGTTTCTACCTCTCTCTCCTTCTCCCTTCCTCTCTGAAATCAAAAAAATATATTTAAAAAAATCCTCAATTGAAAAAAATCCCACATGGTTACACAGAATAGACTATATTTCCCAGCCTCCCTTGCATCCAGCCATGATCATGTGATCAAGTCCTGGCCAATGGGAGGTGAGGAGAAGTGATATATGCAATTTCCAGATATGACCTTAGAGAAGGAAAGGGGTGTGTCCATTCCCTCTACCCTGTGTCTGTCCTCCTCCCCTCCCTATTAGCTTCTCACATAGCGTGCGGTCATTACGGACCCCAAAGACCAGGCAATGCCACAGAGAGGGCAGAACAACAAGACAGCCACACTGTGGCCCCCAGCACCATGGGACTTACTTTCTCAGCCCCAGAATGCTTATGCTGGACCCTACTTGAGTGAGAAACAAGCCTGTATTTTAGCCATGGTTATCTCGATTAATGCAAGACATCCCCACCTGCCACCCGCGTGGGCTGGACTCCCAAATTCAGGGGACGTCACTGACCTGGGGAAACGGGTCGGCTGATGCCAGCAACACGTTCTCTGGTTTCAAGTCACAGTGGACAATGTTCTTGAAGTGCAGGTGTCTCAAAGCCACCAGGATCTGAGGAGAGATGGAGCCGGTCAGACAGGAGGACAGGTGCCTGCCCAGATGCTGCCTTCAGCAGCCGCCCTCCAAACCCCATCCACGCCCTTCTCTGCGCCCCTAAGGATGCCCGCTGGGGCCAACGGGGGCATGGGAACACCCAAGGAAAATCTCAGAACCCAGGACCATTTACGCCTGAGATAGGAGTTGAACACGTGGCTCTAGAAAGGCTGAACTGGGCGGTGGTTCTGGGAAGATTCCGAGAGCCTCTGGCACGTGGTGAGCTCTTGCTAAAAAGGAGCTACTAACACAGCAGTGGCTTTCCAGGAGGTACTATTGTGTGACTCAATTAAAGCAACTTTTTTTCATCCAGTATGAAACGAATACAAAGCAATACCAATGCGACATGTGTTATATACCAAACGTTCGACTCTTAAGGGGCGGGGGGTATGCCAGAGCCAGTCTTCCCCTGCGGAAAACCTGGCTCTATACTTATTAGCTTGTGACCTTGAGCAAGTCACTTTCCCTCTCTGGGTCTCAGTTTTCCCATCTGTAAAATGGGGGTGATGACGGTACCATCCTCATGGGTTGCTGTGAGGCTTAAACAAGTAGATGCGTATAAAGTGCTTAGGACAGTGTCCGGCACAGAGCAAGCTATTACTATTACATGTCAGCTATTACTATTGTTGTTGTTCTTGGTAATTATTTGTGTGATGGCCTGTTGGTGAACATATTTCTGTGTTTCAAATAGAGCCTCTCCTGCTGTCATCTGTTAACTGCAGAGTATTCTGGCCAGGGCGGCGTAGCTCAGTGGTTCAGTGTCACCCTATGAACCAGGAGGTCATGGTTCAATTCCTGGTCAGGGCACGTACCCAGGTTTGGGTTTGATTCCCGGTCAGGACATGTACAGGAGGCAACCAATCGGTTTCTCTCTCATATCCATGTTTCTTTCTTTTTTCTCTCTCTCCCTCCCCCTTCCTCTTTCTCTCTCTCTCTAAAATAAATAAATAAAGACATATCCTTAGGAAAGGATTAAAAAATAATTTTTAAAAAAGAGTATTCTGCCGAAACCGGTATG
>NW_005880641.1:0-6232 GCF_000147115.1 Myotis lucifugus | reverse complement strand
TAAAGAACTCACATCGCCCTGCTCTGAAATAAGCCCCTCCAAGCTCCTTCCCCTAACCCTTGACAGAAACACTACCCAACAAATGAATTCTCCTTATGATTGGTCACAGGTTTGTAAATCCTGTCTCTCAGGAGGCAATTATTTATTATGGAAAACTGAATATGATGATCTTGCTAAGAAAGCTGTAGCCACTAGCAAAAATTCCAGAGGAGGAATAACCCTAGACATGATATTAGGAGAAGGTGATTTTAACACGGCTCAGGAGCAAATGTATATGCCCAAAGAGGCACTTATTAAAGTAACCAGTTGTGCAGTAAATGCCTGGAAATCCCTACCTTATACAGCAGGAAAAACAACCTCCCTTACAGAGATTAAACAGAAGGTCGAGGAACCATATCAGGATTTCCTTTCTCGCCTCATACAGGCAGTCAAGAGAGTAATCAATAATGAAGAGGCTGCCGATATCTTAATCAAACAACTGGCTTTTGAAAATGCTAATAATACCTGTCAGGCTTTATTAAGGCCGATTCGTAGAACGGGAACTATAAATGATTTTATAAAACAGTGTGCTGATGTAAGTCCAGCATTTATACAGGGTGTAGCTATAGCTGCAGCTCTCAAAGGGGAGACATACCCTCAATATGTACAGGGCATAGGACAAGCCAGCAATAATACAGGTAATAAAAGAAATATGAACTGCTACTCTTGTGGCTTATCTGGGCACTTTAGCAGAGAATGCCCAAATAGAAATAATAATACTCAAGCCAGATGGCAAGCTCCTCGACAGCCTGGAAATACATCAGGGAATAATATTAATCCTCCAAAAAACGTTTGTCCCCCATGTCAGAAAGGATTTCATTGGGCAAAGGAATGTAGATCAAAATACCATAAAAATGGTCGGCCTTTAAATTCTACAAACTGCTCCCAAGGAGATTATATCCCATCACCTCAATTGGGAAACTTGAGAAGGGGCCGGCCCCAGGCCCCTGTAATAATAGGGGCATCGACCCTCAAACCCTCTGCTGCAAATTTCAATCAGTCAGTGACCTCTTCAGGGCAACCCCAGGCAGTGCAGGATTGGACCTCCATTCAACCACCCACGCAATACTAACCCCAGACTCGCCAGTAGCAGCCATTCCTACAGGAGTGTCCGGGCCGCTGCCTGAGGGAACTGTAGGATTAATATTAGGGCAGAGCTCCACCTCGTTACAGGGGATCTTAGTCATCCCAGGAGTTGTTGATGCAGACTACACAGGAGAAATACAGATTTTACTTTCCCCACCCACCACAACTATACAGATTCAGCCCAACCAGAGAATTGCCCAATTACTCCTGTTACCAATACATAAAATAGGGACAGCTGTAACCCAGGAAGCTAGAGGGGCTGGAGGCTTTGGATCTAGTGATGCAGCATTTTGGATACAAGAAATCCATGCTACTAGACCTACAAAAATTTTACAAATTCAGGGAAAACCAATTGAAGGTATATTGGATACAGGAGCAGATGTTTCCTGCATAGCAGGGAAGGATTGGCCCTCTTCGTGGCCCACGCACACCACCTCCACTTCCCTAGTAGGACTAGGCAAGGCATCTAATGTAAAAAAGAGTTCTCAGATTTTAACTTGGGCTGATGAAGATCAACATTCAGGAACATTCTGTCCCTATGTAATTACGACTATCCCCTTTACATTATGGGGAAGAGATATCTTATCTCAAATGGGAGTTCTATTATATAGCCCCAGTGATAGAGTAACATCACAGATGCTGCACATGGGATTTAATCCAGAAAAGGGATTAGGAAAAGAGAGTAATACCTCACACTCCTCGACAGGATTTATAATTGGGGCCATTGCCCATAGGACTGCTGATCCCATAGTCTGGAAATCATCACAACCAGTATGGGTCGAGCAATGGCCCTTAACATCTGAGAAAATATCAGCAGCCCGACAATTAATTGATCAGCAATTAGCAGAGGGACATATAGAGCCATCAAATAGTCCCTGGAACACACCCATATTTGTAATAAAAAAGAAATCAGGCAAGTGGAGACTTTTGCAAGATCTAAGAGCCATAAATGACACCATGGAAGATATGGGCTCCTTACAACCTGGATTGCCCTCCCCTGTGGCAATTCCACAGGAGTATTGTGTTGTTGTTATTGACTTACAGGATTGTTTTTTCACTATACCTCTTCACCCAGCTGATTGTCAAAGATTTGCATTCAGCATACCATCAGAAAACTTTAAACAGCCTTATCAGAGATATCAATGGAAGGTTCTCCCACAAGGGATGAAAAATAGTCCTACATTATGTCAAAAGTTTGTAGATCAGGCATTGCAAGTTATTAGAAAGAAATTTTCAGATCTATATCTTATTCATTATATGGATGATATTTTACTAGCTCATAAAGATCGGGCTACTTTACAGGAAATTCTTACTCAGACCGTCCTTGCTTTAGAAGAACATGGTCTAAAAATAGCCCCAGAAAAGATTCAGACTGAACCTTCTTTTTCCTACTTAGGCAGAATATTACATACCTCTACTATCACCCATCAGCCTTTACAATTAAGAAAAGATCATTTAAACACATTAAATGATTATCAGAAACTATTAGGTGATATCAACTGGGTCAGGCCATATCTAAAAATAACCACTCTTGACTTAAAACCTCTATTTGACATTTTAAAGGGAGATTCTAACCCTAAGTCTCCCCGACAATTAACTGTAGAAGGAGAAAAGGCTATAGCAAAAATAGAACAGGCCATCAATAAACAGCAACTACAGTATCTAAATTATTCCAAATCTTGGGCCTTAATTATTCTAGCCACTAAATATACTCCTACAGGATGTTTATGGCAGGAAGGACCATTAGAATGGATACATTTACCTGTCACTCCTAGGAAGATTGTACCATCCTATCCTTCCCTAGTGGCCACTCTCATTATCAAAGGTAGACGCCGCAGTATCGAACTCTTTGGAAGAGAAGTTACTGAGATAATAATACCTTATAAAAGAGAACAATTAGACACACTATTACAATTTGAAGAAGAGTGGCAAATAGCTATAGGTAACTTCCCAGGACAAATTTTACATCATTTGCCAAGATCACCTATATTGCAATTTCTCTCCCTACATCCATTTATATTTCCTATTAAATGTTCAAAAGAGCCATTATCACCTCCTGCCTCCTTAGTATTCACAGATGGCTCCTCTAATGGTAAGGCAGTAACAATCATTGACTCAATAACCCATGTTCAACAAACCCTAGAGACGTCAGCCCAGAGAACAGAGCTTTTGGCAGTCATTTATGCCTTTGAACAATTGCAACAGGTTCCCTTTAACTTGTACACTGACTCTCAATATATAGTTAAATTATTTCCTCATATTGAGACCGCCTCTCTCCCACAAGGAAGAACAGCCATTTTCTCTTTGTTAACTCAGCTACAAACTTACATTCATAAACGAGAAAAGGCTTTCTATATTGGACATATTAGAGCTCATTCCTGCCTACCAGGACCCTTAAGCGAAGGAAATTATCAGGCGGATCTACTAACTCGCCCAATAGTTTGTACAGCTCTAGAAGAAGCCCGGCGGTCTCATGCCATTCATCATCAAAATGCTTCTGCTCTCCGTCTATATTATCGCATATCTAGAGAAGCTGCTCGAAGTATTGTGCGTGACTGCGGCCATTGTCCTACTCATTTTCCTAGCCCTGCTACTGGAGTTAATCCTAGAGGACTTAGACCCTGTGACTTATGGCAGATGGATATTACTCATGTCCCATCTTTTGGCAAACTTTGCTATGTGCATGTTTGTATTGATACCTTTTCTCATGTTATCCTTGCTTCTGCACGTACAGGAGAAGCCTTTAAAGATGTAAGTCAACATTTATTCCAATGTTTTTCCTACCTAGGAATACCAAGGGCACTTAAAACAGACAATGGGCCTGCCTATACCTCTAGAGCTTTTAAAAACTTATGCTCTACATTTGGCATCGCACATACTACAGGAATACCTTACAATCCTCAAGGCCAAGCAATAGTAGAAAGGGCTCACCAAACTTTAAAAACACAAATTAAAAAATTACAAGAAAATGAGTTTAAATATTCCTCTCCTCATCATGTTCTACAACATACTCTATTTGTAATTAATATACTAAATGTAGATTCTGAGGGAAATTCCCCGATGTACAGGCATTGGAACCCTGATCTAACTAAACCTAAAGTCCTCGTCAAATGGAGAGACTTGCTTACAGGAGCCTGGAAGGGACCTGATGT
The DNA here is from genome assembly GCF_000147115.1 of Myotis lucifugus. Lineage (NCBI taxonomy): Eukaryota > Metazoa > Chordata > Mammalia > Chiroptera > Vespertilionidae > Myotis > Myotis lucifugus. The sequence continues at coordinate 1,955 of NW_005880641.1, read as the reverse complement.
ACTTTTAACCCGGGGGAGAGGATATGCTTGTATATTTCCACAGGACGCAGACTCACCTGTGTGGATTCCAGACCGTCTAGTCCGACCTTATGTCTCACCGCCCTCCATCTCCGCCTCAACCTAGCACACCTGACGAGTGCCCGTCTGCAGTAGATGTGCAGCCCTGAGCTGGAACCACCTGTCCATTGGGAGGATCACATGTGCCTCCTTTTTGTCTTTCCACATGTCCCAGCTTTGCCCCACATCTCCTTTCCTTTTTCCTTTTCTTAAAATCTAACTACTTGTTTGCTGGTTCTTTGGCCTTTCTCCTTCTCTCCTGAACACAGCCTTTTCTAGAATCTCCCTACCCTACTGTTCCAGGAAGGGCACCTCCCTTTTCTGGGAGTGTTTGGTATATGCCCCATACCTGAAGTTGTCTTGTGCCAAGAGCCTGACATCCTGGGCTGAGAAAGCCCTGTCCCAGGACTCTCCTTTGTCCTGTATTGGCCCCTCTTACCCTCGTGTCAAGAGGGACCCTCTTCTTACAATCCAATTGCCCATAGCTGTTGCCTGAGCTCTCTGTTCATGCTGAGGTTGAAGCCTCATGGTGACTGGTACCATGGATATGTCTCTCGCCCAATGGAGTGAGCTGGGTTCTCTCTGGAGAAGAAACCTGGGTTCCCCAAGATATGTGATCAATGCCGGGACCCCGCCAGCAGGCGAGGGGATCCAAAGGCAGTTGCTGGGCATGGAGGCCAGAGGGACATAGACTACCAAGGAGACAGAACTGAACCTCACATTACCCTGCTTGGCCCCGGAGCTTGGCTGGTTAGTCAAAGACGGGTAAGATTCCTCAGGGAGGAACAACCTAAGACAGGCACAGTCACAGAGGGGCCAGTAGGAGAGAACTTGGGGTTCAACAGAGGTGGGGCACAGATCCTCACCCCCCCAATGGTGCAGGGGCTTGAACACTCGCCCCTTCTGAGGAAGGTCTCCTTTCCCCATGGCTGCTTCTCGCTTCCCATGTCCAGCCCAGATAGGGACCCAGATAACGAATAGAGACTTGGCCCAGCTCAGATCGGGAACAGAAAGAGACTTGGTCCAGCTGAGATCAGTACCTAGATAAGAGACCTGGCTGACAGCAGCTTCCCTTTCACTGCAACAGGACTTGTTTCCCATTTCTACCTTGGACCACAGGAAAGGGGCAGCTGAAAGAAAGGGCTGGAGCAGGATGCTGCCTTCTTCCCTTTCTTCTTCCTCTTTTTTCTGAACGCTTCCATGCCTTGTAGTTCTTTTGCTTTCTTTTCTTTTTCTCTCTACTACCCTCCATCCTCCATAACAGCTGACCCAGAGAACACAGCTTGCTCCTCCTTGGACGCCGACGCCACCATCAAGCATGGCCCTGATGGACCCTTTGATGCAGCCCTTCAACTCGCTGACACGTCGGGAAGCCCGTCGCCAGTGATGCCGCCCGCTAGCCAGACCAACAAAGACAATCAAACCAACAACTTGAGGACAGTTGAAATCTCTTGACTGAAGAGGCCGGCAACCTCCTAAGGAACGGGGCTCCTTGTGCGCTTCATCCACTATGTTTATAGCTATGCTTATTGTCATTGCTTGCCAGTCTTCTTCCAAGTCTTAAACAGCCCAATGTGAGAGGTGGCCACTGATTTGCATGCGCTATCATTTAAAAAATAAAAAAGGGGGAATTTGCCGGGAGCCGGTCCATCCTTGCTGCTTGACACAGTCGCTGCAGGAAAGAAACATCTGCACAGCATATGTTTCAAGGGACCTGGCATATATAGCATATTGTTCTTAATATGTTTGCTTGCTTTAGCGCCATGTGTTTTAACCAAGGTCACCTCTCCGAGAAAGGTTGTTTCCCCAGGTGGGGATTTTTCCCTGAGGTTAGGGAGGGGATACAACCCCTTAATTAAGTGCCAGGCGGGTAGTTAAGCTGCATAATCTTTACTCCC
>NW_005880640.1:0-6232 GCF_000147115.1 Myotis lucifugus | reverse complement strand
TTTTTTATGAGGAGGGGTTCTGAAGGGAGAAAGGGGTCTCCTATTAGTGATTCGATTTATAATTCAAGGGAGTTAACAGTCTGTGTTGTGCAAGATACTCAGTTTTTACAAAATATGATGAAACCGATGTTTTGGGAAATAAATGACAATCAGACCATTGAAGGCCAGATTTGTAAAATGCTCTCCAGTCTGGCAGCTCTGTTCTCATTCTGGGAATTGTTAATAAAAAGCTGACTTTGGGGCCTGCACTTTCAGTGACCTGCGTTTTTAAGCAGACGCTCATGTTTCTGGGAAGCCAGCGTGTGGTCGGGAGCCTGACTAGAACAAGCCGCTACAGGCATAGCACGCGTGTTCAGAAGCTTCTGCAGACCTGGGTTAGACGAATGCCCCTGGGTAGAGGAGTGGTTTACAGGCCTCCGGGTTGTAATGAAGAGAGGGCACCTGTGTCCCCAGAGTCCTTTGCTAACTTGGGGAAAGGAAGCGGACAAGGCCGGCTACCATTTCCCATCTCGCGATCTGTGAGCACAGAGCCCCCGGAGCCTGTGGCCTCGGCCAGCGCTTTCTGGCTTCTACTCGGGTCCTGCGCGTGCCAACAGGAAAGAACCGAGGCTGATGCTTTCTGTTCCTCTTTGGCTGGTCAGCGCTGGTATCTGGGGGTTTTGGCAGAGGGTCGGGGCTCTTCCCTATCTTCATGCAGGCAGCATAACGTTATCATTGGAACTACGACTGTCCAGCTACATGGAACTGTATCGTTACATATCCAACACCGCTGAGGCATGTCCATAGAGGGCTCTGTGCTGACACTACGTGCACACCCTTATTTAGTCTCTACGACCACCTATGAAATAAACATCCCCCTCATTTTACTCATCCTCATTGTTTTCTTGCCCAAGGTCGCAGATTACAGTGTAGGGGGGAGCCTGAGCCCCAGCTCTTCTGGATAGTCCACTCCCTGGGGTGGGGGGAGGGTACCTCATCCATGATTGCCACCTGTCCCCTCCCCCTTGGCCACTTCTTGCTGCTGGGGTGCAGAGGCAGCCTCCTCTTTGCTTCTCCCTCTTCTCCCCACACCTGCAAGCATCACTCATTCAGCCCCGTCCTCTTCCCAACCCAGTCCTCAGAATGAGCCAGCGCTCCCACACTCAGTAAGCCAGCAGCCTTTATTAAGCACCTGCTGTACACAGGGAGGGCCACCTCTGAGAGGTAACATGCCTTGAGCACTAACTGTGTGCTACGGACGGTTCTAATTGAGTACGAATCGTAACATACAGTGAGGAAACCGAGGCAGAGAGAGGGTAAGGAACTTCCCCGAGATCACTCAGCGGGAAGGTGGAGTCACAGCTCTGGCATCTTATCTCAGATGTCATTAAAATTCCTGGCCTGTCCCTCCCCCAAGGGACAGGCCAGGAATGGTGGCTAGGACAGAGGAGGTGGACTGTCCTTTCTCGGACCTTAGTTCCATGTTTATTAAGCAGCTGCTATATGCTAGCCCTGAGGCAGGCATTTTTGTCAACATTACCCAATGTGTCCCTCTGCCATTAAGCTTGGGAGGTAAGTATCATTGCCCCCATATAGTGGATAGGTAAACTGAGGCCTTGTAAGGGGAAGTGTGCACCCAGGGTCTCCAGTGCAGGCAGTGGTTTTAGGTGGTCTGACCCCAGGCACAGTGCTCTTCCAGGTGCCTCTCATTGCCCTCACTCCCTCAACCCTGCCCCTCTTTCCTGTCCCTGCCTGTTGCCTGCTCTTCCTGTCACCACGCTTCCTACTCCAACACTTGCTCAGCTGCTCCACCTCCTTTCCTGCCCTGTTCCCTCAGCACTGTCCCTCTTGACTCACTACGGAGTGGCCAGTCCCCTTATTGCCTTTCTGGTGTAACAGCTGTCTGAGGCTCCCCAGTCAGAGGTATTTCTCCAGTGGCTGCTGTGGGCTCATGCCACGGGACTGTGAGAAGTGTAAGACCCAGGTCTGACCTTAGGGAGCACTGTATTCAGGAGACACACCATGCTGTGTGCCCATGGCCAGACGTGCACCCTCTCTGGGCTTCTGGCTCTGTACAATGACTCAAGGTCTAAGATCACTCCCATGTCCCCAAATCTGACTCTGATGATGCTGTATTGAAGAGTCAGTCGGTGTGGGTAACAAGATGTAAACAGCAGTGCCTGATTATGTGTCCAATGAATTAGGAAGAGTCCCAGGGGTTGGAGCGGTCAGGGAAGGCTTTGCAGAGGAGGTGGGACTTGAGGGGCCCCAATAAGGACAGTGTGGGGAATTGAGGGGCAAGGATTTTCTCATAGAGTGACTCTCCTTAGCCAGACGTGCACCGTCATTTTACCCCGGGCGCACTCAACCTGCCAGGAAGCAGTGCACATGGAAGGCTCTCTGGCTAAAGAAAGAACTTAAACTTTATTAGTGTCCTTTCCCCCTATTCTTCATCGATTCTCCAGCTACCCCACACACTAAGTGTCCTTGCATCCAAGGGCATCCTCACTCTGTTCCTTGGTAAAATTGTACATTTCCTACCGAGATTTATAATTCAGCGAGTCTGTCGTAGCTCAGGGGAGTCATGTGGACGAGAGTTTAAATTTACCACTAAATGTAAGAGTTAAGCACTTGCTCAGATTGGGCGGGTTCTCTGTTGCTTGAAATGCAACAGACCTCCTGTGAGTGCTTGCTGAGCTGTCCAGACCCCAGGCAGAGCTGTCACTCATTGCACTGGGCCCAGGAGTCAGTAACTGTCTTTCTTTCCCGGGGCAGGGGTCTGGGGGGGGGGTCTTTATAAACCTCTGAGACCGCATGGGAGGGCTTGGCTTGGTTTCCAAGCATGCAGGGAGCCATTGGGGGCTGACTTCTCATTGTGAACCTGACAAGGCAGCCTCCCCACCAGGGTGATGCAGAGCTGGGAGTGTGTTAACAGGTGATAACAGGGTCCCATTGCCAGGTCAGCTTGAGAACCACCCCAGCAACAGGTTTCTTTACTACCTGGCTCTTCTGAGAGCGTTAGACACAGCTTTCCCCAAATGAGGCTGCCCACTGCTGCCCTGGTTCACGGAGGAATTTTCAGGGTAGTGTCAGGAGTGCAGCTCTGTGGCTTCCCTTCTGTCTGGCCTTTTTGAAAGCCAGGTCTCACCAAATGTGTTTAAAACATTGAGATCCTTCAGCCAAACCTGCGAGCTGTTTATGTCAAAGAAGCTGTATCAGAAGCTGTGCATTCAGTTGGAGATTCCCGTGCATGCCAGAACCTTCTGGAATCTCCCAGAGTCAAGCACATTGGGATGTTAGTGTTGCTTCTTTCCTGTCCCCCCTCCCCTTTTTGGAACCAATGAAAGGAAAGAAGGGGTGGTTGATGACTCCCACAGGACATCTCATGGAGCCTTTCTCTTTAAACACCTATTCCCAGATTTTGTTGTTCATCAGACATTGCCCTACCAGTCGGTTTCGGTGGATACGTTCAACTCCAAGAACGACGTGTACGTGGCCATCGCCCAGCCCAGCATGGAGAACTGTATGGTGCTGGAGTGGGACCACATCGAAATGAATTTCCGGAGCTATGACAATATCACAGGTGCGTGTGGCTTTGATGTATTGGCCTAATTTCAGCGAGAGAAGAAACGTTCTCTGCTGTACCACGGGACTGCTTGGCTCTCTCACCTGGTTAGATTTTAGGGACACATCCCAGCCCACCCTCATCTCTGATTTTTCACGACATGGTCCATTATTGGTGAGAACGGAAGCCTCAGGTGGTGATCCTGTTTGTTGTCATGGATCCTTTTGGAAAGGGAGAGAGTGATGGGTTACATATGGCGGGAGGCATTTTCCTGGAGGGGTGAGAGGTCACTCCGAGAACCCCTTGATCTTTAGCAGTTATGGCACCTTTGATTGCACCAATTTTGTAGCAGCTAACAAGTCCTTGCTTTTTGTTAAGCTGATTATTAATGAATATGGTAATGAACACATGCACACAAGTATGTGTGCTCATGCACACACACGTACATGTGCATATATGCATGCTCGTACACATGTGCACATGTGCACACATACATGCTGGCACATATGCACACGTGTGTGATCATGCACATAAACACACCTCCACTGTCTAGCTGTTCTTCCTGCCCCCTTGCCAGGTCCCAGTGATCACTGCTTCCTTGTAACAAATGCAAACAAAATAAGAATACATGGCTCTCTAAACCCAGGCCTTTGGGACAAGACTTAGCTAATGATTCTTTCAGTGCTGGCGGGGGCTCCCAGTGTTTTACTGCTACTAAAAATGGAGGGTCTGCTTGCTTTTTAAATAAGTGGGTAAAGTTAAAATAATCTTGCAAAGACTTCTCGTTTATCAAGTGCAACCTGATAATATGACTAACTTTATAAGCAGCATCACAATGGCCCAACAGTTACCCGGGGAGAGCATTTTCTTTAGGGTCCTGATTTGGAGATGGAGCAGCGTTTTGCTGTTCCAGCGAGAAGCGGGTGGAGGTGGAATTTCTGGAGGGGAGGCTCTTCGGAATCTCTCCGGCACCAGCACTGAGTGGCTTCGCAGCAGGTGCGGGGATGTGGGAGGCAGGGAGTGTCGTGATGAGCCTCATCTCGCAGCCCTGAAGGTCTGTGAGATGCACATGCAGATGCCACTGAGAGGCCATTCAGATGAGCCACATTGCTGTCGGCCATCTGGCCGCCTGGTGCTGAGCTCACATTCCTGAGAGCAGCCCAGCTCGTCCAAGTGCAGCGTCAGCACCGAGCCGCACAGGTGAACCTGCCGAGGGAAGCCGAGGCTTCGGACCCTATCCCAGCCCACATGAGAGGAAAAAGGGTGGCGAGAGAGGGACTCATGGCCCACGTGTTTCTGCCTCTCTCTTTTTCCTGACTTGAAAGGTGGCGAGGGGTGAATGAGCCGGCCCCTCTGCCTTCTCCCCATGATGGGAGGTGGGAGCAGAGTGGTACTTTGCTCTTGTGCAGGGCGAGCCAATGTCAGTGCTTGTGGCTAATGCTGGTTGTGGGCCTGTGAGGTGCCAGGTGCTGGTTTGTGTCATTGGAAACACACACACACACACACACACACACACACACACGATGATCTCTGCTGCTACTGACAGCTCCATGGGCTAGAAGTGTTCACCGGGCAGAGGCATTAGGGGGCATTCTGAAGTCAGTTCTTTCTGTCTCTCATGCCCCTTGGCTGAGACTGGCAGGCTCTGGGTGCCTCTGAGCAGCAGGCACTCTGGGGCCAGGTGGTGCAGGAGGGAGACCAGGAGCGTGCACTATGAGTTAGTGTTGGCAGGCGGGAGCCCGGGCAGCTTTCGAAGAGCAGTGTGGTAGTTTCAACCCAGAAGCCTTAAAAAATGTGCACAATGTTTGACTCAGCAAACACATAAGAACACTGCCAGATGGTTTTCCAAAAATGATTTCTCTACGAGGAAGCATGTTACTTACAATCATGAAAAGCTAGAAATAACTGCAGTGTCCAATAGTAGAAGATTAGTTAAACAAACTACGGGGCATTCATGCAGTGGAATGAGGTGTAGTGTTTAAAAGTCTAGTTATAGAAGAGGAAATAACATGGGAAACTATTCACAAGTGAACATGGTCAAGTGAAAACACAGGTTAATAAGAAGCCTATGTATTTGTACGATAAGCTCAAAGTTATTTTTTCAAAGTGCATTTGAATATGAGCATAGATTGATGATTAAGAAATATATCAAGATATTAAGGATCATTTCAGCATTTGCAGGACCAATGATTTTGGTTTTCTTCTTTGTGCTTTTTGGTATCTTGTTGGTGGAGTGTAGACAGGAGCCAGACTATCTAGGTTTCCGTTGGCTCCAGCCATCAGAAGAGGCCAAATGTCTTCAAGCGCCCTTATTAAAATTGTTTCCTCCTGCCCGTGAGCCCTCACTCCTACCATGTGACTGCCTCCCACCCCCAAGGGAGGAAGGCCATTTAATGGCCAGTTCTGCCCTATGGAGTCGGGAAGTGCTTTTTGAACATCATGAGGACAATGCATTTGGTGTGTCAGTGAATTTCCTGACTTGTACACCTGCCTCTAAAGACACAGAGACCCAGGTGACCAGCATTTACATGTTTCTATGGAGCCACCATTTATAAAAAGGGTTTGATTTTTTTTTAATTATGGGAAACTAGACATAGCATAAAATGTACCATCTTAACCACTGCTAAGTGTACTGTTCAGTTGTGTTAAGTACATTCACATTATTATGCAACCAAAAGAACCCTTTTT
>NW_005880639.1:0-6232 GCF_000147115.1 Myotis lucifugus | reverse complement strand
AGATGACCTCTCGGTGATCCTCATTTAACAGCCTCCCCTCACCTGTAAAGCCATGCATTTGCAGACCATACCAGGGGGGAAAATGTACAACTTCAAGCAGAACTGCTGAGGTGGGGTGTGTGGGGAGGGGAGAAAGATTGCTGAGAGTCTCCATCTGATTAAGCAGATACACCCAAGCTCCTGTGGCCTGATTTAACTGGGCCTGCTGTTTCCATGGTGCTCTGTGTATCCTTATGTAGTCTTTGTTTTCACCCCATCCCTATAACTCCACCCATTCCCCAACTCTATTCTAGGCAGTTTTTATTTGCATTAACTCTTATTTTTAACCCTGATTTCACTCCTTGGACTTTGCCGCAATCTTTCCACACAAGGGTTCAAGAATCTGGAGAAGGGGCTGTGACAGAAATGAATAGAGACTGGACAAGAAATATAAATTTGGAAGGCATTCTGGGGGAGCCAGATGGAAATTTAGCTCTAGTGACTAATCTCCCGGAATCTCCAGACCCAAGGCTTTTTATTTGCTGGAAAACACATTAGCCCCTTTAGGAAAGCAGATATACATATCAAAGGTAAGGTTTGGTAAACAGGAAAAGATGATCAGGTTAGGGGAAATGCCTACAGCTGTTCAGCAGCAGCTAATAATATGCAGATTATCAGCTCTGCTGAAGCCCCAAGGTCTGCTGGCCTTCTGATGAACTTCCTGCATAATTATGACCTGCTGGAATTTGCCTACAGCAGGACCTACCAGTTCAAAACAGCTTTCCTAATTTGATGCCCCCATGACTCTTTGCTGCAATGTCCATTGCCTCTCCTCACTTCTCTCCACTCCCCTGATTCCAGATGACTCAAATCGTTTCTCAAAAAGATTGTGTTTGTCTCCATAGAAGACTCCTTTCCTGAGCAAGCTAGAAATATCAGTCTGTTTGGTGCAAGTTGTTCCAAAACTTTCTCATTCTCTCGATGCTATCCACTACCTGAAGCCCTGTTCTATGTAAAGTTAAAGGTGTAGACCCTACAGAGGACCTCTTCTCACTGGGTCTGGAGAAGAACAGGGGGCAGTGGGGCTGAGAGTGATACCCAATTTTTGGACTGGAACCTGGATTCTTTGTCCGCCTGAATCGAAGAATGAATCCACGGACAGAAAGTGGTATAGCAAAGGTGGAAATTTATTGAAGAATAGATACAGACTTCCACGTGAGGAGAGGGAAGAGTCCCACCGAATGAACTCCCATGTAGGGAAGAGGAAAGGGTCCCACTGAGTTCTTTTTCCCCATGGCTTATAAAGGCTGCAGTTTTTGTGTCCTGATATCCCCTCTGATTGGTCAATATTCCCCTTTGAATTGGTTACTATAGTGATTCCTAAGGCCCTCCTCCCTCATAGTCCTTCCATTCCTCTGGGCTTTCTTCTTTTCCATCTGAATGAAGGGCTTCCTTCTCTTTATTTTGTAAATATAGACCTTTCCTGGCTACTTCCAGTTCCCTTGTCATATGTAAATGCAACTGTTGCTGCTCCCTTGTCTTATGGAGATGTCACTGCACCTGCCTTGTGTTATGGAAATATACCTTCTCCCAGTCTGCAGCCCCATGCTTTTCCATGGACCCCAATTCTAAGAAATCCCTAAGCCTGCCTATGTTACCCCCAAATTCCTGCTTCAGGAGGAAGAAAGGTTAAGGTGAGCCTCACTTTTCCATTCAAGAGAGAGCCTGGGAGAGTGGGGGGCAGTGTAGCAGAGTAAAAACTGATTCTTACAGGCATAAGAGAGGGTTGGTAAAGATCTGGGGACATTGAGGAGCAAGCAATAAAATGACAAAATAAAATCAGTCCTGGATTTTTTTTTTTTAAAGCATAAAGAGAGATATTTTAAATGAATATTCCCATCAATTGTCTTCTTTCTGTCTCTTGCCATTTAGTCTGTGTCTTTCTATCTGTCATTTCCCTCCTATTTTTCTATTTTGAATTATCTCTTTTTATTTACCTGTCTCGCCATCTCCTACACATACTAGTATCTATCCAAGCAATCTAATGAATGTTGTTTCTGTTCCATTTTGAACTACTTAGTTGTTAATCCCTTGATAATGCAAGGACCTGATTTTGAATTATCATTTGTAGTTTAACCTTTTCACAAATGAAAGAAGAATCCTTTCAGGTAAGCCCAATTTCCATTCCAATAACTGACAAGCAAAGGCATGCTTAAATGGACTCCCCCTAATCCTCCAAATGAGGGAGAGAGATTAGACAGAACAGGAATTAATAGATCATGGATATTGAAGGAGTAAAATGTTCTTTAATTTAATTCTCACCGCAGCCCTGATGGACTCTGATAGCATTTGGAAGCTTAGGAATGGAAAAGTACAAAGGGTAGAAACATGGCTGAAAATAGCTTTGAAGTTTAACATCATAGAGCAAAGAGGGAAAAAAGCTACTATATTGAACGACAACATCTATACCAGAGCAAAGCAAAAGGTAACAGTTTTTAAAACACTCATTGGGGTATTCGGCTGATTTCAGCCCAGAATGTAATAACAAATAACAGATATATGGCAAACCACATCCTCCTTAACAAATATTTCAGATGTTAAAAAGAAAAAAAAGGAACTTTCAGAGAAAAACACAATCTTCATATTTCACAATGCTATATAGATTAAACACCCAACAGCACTTCCTCCTTCAACTAGGCTATCTCCACATTATACTGTAGGGCACCAACCTGGTATTTCTCTTCTGTAGTTACTTAAGATATAGAAAAGATATTGCATTATCCAAATTTTAAATGGTGTTATGGTTAAGTGTGAAGTGATTTTCAAGACCTATCCTATATAATAAGAGAGGAATATGCTAATTAACCATTATGCCCTGAGGCGTAACAACCAAGTGTGTCACGACCACTGGATTAGCAGGAGGGTGGGCCAGCGAGGTACAAGCAGGCTGCAGAGAGCCACAGGAGTGGGCAGGGCAGCAAGCTATGAGGGGGGAGGGAGAGGGGAGCGGGGGAACTACAGGAGGGTGGGCAGCAGGCGGAGAGCTACAGGAGGGCGGCAGCAACCTACTGGCTACAAGCGGGCGGCAGAGAGCTACAGGACGAGGCAGGGCAGCAAGTGGGAGGCAGAGAGCTACAGGAGAGGGCAGGGCAACAAGCTATGAGAGGGGGGTGGGGGGAGCTACAGGAGGGCGGCAGCGATCTACTGGTGCATGGATTCGTGCGCAGGGCTACTAGTCTATATATATAAAAGTGTAATATGCAAATTGTCCAGATGGCTGAATGGCTGGTCAGCTATGATGCTCACTGACCACCAGGGGGCAGACACTCAACTCAGGAGCTGCCCCCAGCCCACAGGCCCCTATCACCTGATCGGGTCCTGCCAGCCAACCTCTTGGTCCCTCCCCCTGCTGGCAGGCTCTGATTGCCTAATGGGGAGCTGGGAACCAGGGGTGGGTGGCGTTAGACACTGGTGGTGCCAGGGCCCTGATCACCCCACAGGTCGCCCCACATATAGAGGGCAACCAGGTGACTGTAGTGTGTGTGTGTGTGTGGGGGGGGGGGGGGCGGGCGGGCCAGCTGCCAGCAGCTGGGGAAGATTGACCCTGATCGCAGGCCAGGCCTAAGAACCCTACCCGTGCACAAATTCTAGTTTGTAATAATTAGTATGCTGTACTTCATGGTGTAATCAATGTATGTGGCATTTTGGTAAGCTTTCCAATGAAATATAACCAGAAATAAATCATGATACTAAGGTATCATTCAAATATGTGTGGCATGCAGGTCTGAAGTCAAGTATTTCTGAGAATGAGATTGTCCTCTGAAGTATAAACAACCTTAACCTTTTTTTTTGCAGGTGAAACTTCAAGTACTTCTCTATGTTACTCTCATCACCCTGTAGTAGAGGAAGCAAAAGGGAGGAGGGAACAATTAGGCATGTGTTTGGAAGCAGTTGACTGTGGACTCAAAACCTGGCTGTGCAGATGGATTCCAGGGAGAGCTGTCATTTGAATTCTTAGGACTTGCACTGCAAGGTCCTCGTAGTAACTTCAATATGTTGTGCCCAGATTTCAAGATTCCCAAGAAACCACATCAGGGGGCCAATTCGATGCAAAAGCATAAGAATCTGTATTTCAAGTTAACTTGGGCTCCCCATCCACAAGGCTCACCGACACCAAAGCAAACCAAGTGGCTGAGCGCGCCAACCCTGTCTCAGGGCCGGTTATATAGGGGGGCGGTTGGAGTAAGGGGAGGAGAAAGAACTGTGCTCTGCCGCCTGGGTGTGGCTAGCAGAGTAGGACGTAGGCCCTACCCTGGGGCAACCTAGCCCTCGCCCTTTCATTCCCCCCTTTGTCTTGGAACTTCCGGCTCAATCATGAGACGGACTGATTCCACCGTTGCTAGAGGCCCGTACTGGGCATATTTTAACAAATGGTCTGGTGGAGGGGAAAGAAACCATTTTAGCTTTAACAACTTCTATTAAAATAGGATTTTTCTTCTTAAAATTCCTCCATGGCTATCAAAAAGCCAAATCAAGATTAATTTATCTACTGTCCTGATGTTTGCATAAACACAACAAGAATGGTAACTGACTACCTTTGCTGGAATCTCATGGTTGAATCTTAATGTGCCCCGTAGGGCCAGGAAGCCACGCCACCCAGCTGCCATCAGGCCCGCCTGCAGTATCTGCTGAGTTAGGTGAATCCCTCACCTGTAGCAACTCCACCTGAGCCCACGCTCCAGGTTTTAAGGCTCATCTCAGTAGCCCTCCTACTTGTTGCGGCCCAGAGTGTGTGGGGGTTCCGCAGGAACGCAGAGGCATCCCTACTGCTCCCCTTCTACTCTTACCAACCGCCAGTGATGGTAGGGCATCGGCCTGACACTCCAGCGCCAGCCATCTTCAGGGCTTCCAAGCAGGGTACCAGGCTTTCTTCGTGGCATTTTTACTGGCTTCAAGTCTTTAGAGCTCAGACAGGGCTCTTTAAAACATGATACTCCAGTCAAAGTTTTCCATTAATAAAACCACTATTAGGAACCGGTCTTATTGAATCTATGCAAAGAAATGTATTGCCATGTTAGCATTGCCAAATTTTGGAGGAATTACATAAGAAGGAGGACATACTGATCTACTCTAAGATTTTCTGACTTTTCTTGCTAATTCCTTTTAATTGTTGGCATAAAACTTTCTTTCTATGTATAATCATGCCTCAGACCTTCTACTCTGAACAGGCTTTTTTCAGACTACCCCTGGCATGGGCATGGTCACAAAGGCCTGCAAGCAGTACACAGGCTGCCAACTGTTAGCTGTCTCTCAACAGAGACCAAAACCTGATGGGCATCATTCCTGCCCATTTGGGCACCTGTCCTCTTGGCAGCTAGGCACCCTTTACTTTTGGGGGTCAACTCATATAGTACCCTTCCAGGACAGCCAACATACATTCAAACCTGCAAGAGAATTAAAGGTTAATATAACATATCAATACAATGAAACATAATATAGGCATCATGGCCGCTTTAGGCAGCCACATCTTCTGCTACTAAACATGTGATCCTATAAATTGTCCTTGTCTCTTTGGAGCCATGTCCATGAAGATGCAGGCATTATCTAAGTCTATTCAATGTTACCAGCATCAGGCAGGTCGAGCACGCCGTAGCTTGCTGCTGACCAGACGTGGATGTGATGGACCCAGGTCGCGACGCCGTCTATCTTGAGAGCAGTGGGGGTCGTCAGCACCACGGAGTTGGGTGTAGGGACCTTTCCATCGAGGCTCCAGGTGGTGCCTTTTGATGTAGACCCAATCTCCTGGTCTGTGCTGATGAGGAGTTGGGGTTGGGCCAGTCTCCTGGGTGGCGCCGAGGCGCAGCCAAATGTCCTCGTGTGCCCTCTGGAGCCCTCTCAAGAAAAGAGACAATTCTTGCAGCAAGAAAGTCAGGAATGATAGGGGGTGGGGCCTGACCAGCTTCATTCTCGCCTATCTTTACAGATTTCAAGGCCCATTGTCTTCCTTCACAGGCAGGGGGAAGGGCCCATTAAGTCTTTGCCTTGAGGAACTGTGAGCCCCATCCTTAAATGTCCCAATCAGACTAGAATTCCAAAGTCCCAACCCAGCACAGAATATTACATAGAAAATCAAAGTTCCCAGTAAACAACAGAGATGCTTATAAACATCAAATAAACATTTACACTTACACCTTTTCAGTGAACAAGTATTTTTACAGCCTTGGGCTCTTGAGTAGATAACAGGAACATCATC
>NW_005880638.1:0-6232 GCF_000147115.1 Myotis lucifugus | reverse complement strand
AAAAACGAGTGACATGCAACAGAAATGGGTTGTCTCACGTTTTGGAGGCGAGATGTGTGGATCAACTTTTAGCAGAGAAGGCCACCTGTCACCAGGAGTCCTGGGAGGGCTTGGAGATGTCCTGCGCTCTGGCCCTTGGCCCGGAGCCCGTGATGGAGGCCAGCCTGCTCCTCGCTCTCCTGCGGAGGACCCCAGGGCACCCGGCCACCCACTCCGCACAGACGCTTCCAACTTGTCACCGCTCCAGGCATCCTCCAGGGAAGACTCTCTTTGCAGTGGGCTGCCACTGTCCCCACTGGCCCCTGTCCCTCGTGGCATATCACTCACCAGAAGCCCTTTCGTCCTCAGCCCCCCAGGGCAGCGCTGCCCACAGCCTCTGTCACAGACTCATGTCTGGGAGTGTGCTGACCTCGTCTGTCCTACATGCTCCTGGGGACATGGGTCAGGCCTCCTGGGGTCTCCTATGAGCTCCCTTCCTGCAGGTGAGGGAGGTGCCCACCTGTTATTCCCAGAGGGCAGTGATATGAGGGGCCCCGGCAGACCAGCTGACCTGGGAATTCCAGCGCCCCCTGCACCTCTGCAGCTCCGTGCCCGTGCCCTCAGGTGGCTCAGGCTGACGACCCGGAGGCCAGTTCTGCAATCGGGCCGGGTGCTCGGGCCCTGTGTGGACGGCACGGGGCGTCGTTGGCCTTGACTTTGGTCCTCAGCAGAATCCGAGTCAGGAGCCCCCTGGGCCTCCTGTACGGCTCCGGCATCGCCTGAGAAACTCGTTAGGGATGCTGAAGCTGGGCCCCTCCCAGCCCTGGGCGCAGCAGGGATGGTGAGCGGCCAAGGACCTGCGTGTCTACCGGGCACCCTGGTGAGCGGGAGCTGGGTGCTTCAAGGACTTTGGGTTGTCATTAGGGATGAGACCTGGCACGCGCTCACCATGGCAACCCCCACGCTCACTCCAGAGCCCCATGGACCTGGCTGCGCAGACACTCGACTTCAAGGGGAGTTTTATTTCCCTGTCGTCCGCGGATGGAGCTGAACGCCCAGGACCCCGCAGCGCTATCTGAAGGAGACACGCACACTGCCTGGGCTGGAAACGCTATGAAGGCTGGCGTTCCCCGAGAGGCCGGCTCCTTTGTGGGCGGGAATAGAATCCTGGTGAATCGGTTTCACCAGGACAGCCGGGCGCATATCTGTTCCCAGCCGGCCTGGTCCCTGTTCCCGCTTCCCCGATCGCCCCGGCCAGGTCTCTTCACCTTCCAGGCACAGCACCAGCGAGAGGGAAAGAGCTTCTTCAACACGATCTAAGCCGCTTCCGTGTTTGACAGTCCCAGCCCCACTCCCGTGGTTGCTGAGCCCCTCCTGGTGCAGCCAGATAAACACGGCGGGGAGGTGGGGGCGGGGGAGCACCCCACAGCCACCCAGTGCCGCCGCCCGCCTCCTCCCCTCCCTGCTCCTCCCTCCGTCCTCCAGACCCCGCCCCCTGCGCCCCACAGGGTCCCCGGAGGGTCCTGGCCCCCCAGTAGGCGAGGACTCACCTTGCACCATTCCCAAAACCAGTTCAGTGGGTATTCCCTCCTCGCTCCTGCGGCTCCCCGGGGACTCCTGACCCTTCGAGGCCCCTCTGCCGGCCTGTTCACAATATGACGGCCGTAGTGGTTCCCCGACCCACCTGTGGGCCCAGCAGCCAGGACGGTGCTTCTGCTGCAACTTGCAAACTTCATTAGGGAACTGGAGTTGAAAACCACCACCACCTGCTTTATTCCCTCCTCATTGGCTCCCTCTGTCCTTCCTTCGCTCCTCACGTTCCCAGTTCCTTCCTCAGGCTTTCTTTCTGTTCAGAGAACGTTAGCCTTCTCCGGGGGAGGCCTGCTGCTGCCGGATTGTCCTGTTTTCCAATCTGGGCGTGTGTTGCTGTGTTTTCCTTCCCCCGCACGAAGCCTCAGTGTTTGCATTTGGTCCGATGCGTGGGAGAGGGCTCCAGCGGTTTCCGGAGAGACTCAGGCGAAAGCCAGACTCCAGGGGGACACAGAGGGGCTCCCCCCAAGGCCTTTGGGCTCCACAGGCTCCTGGTCGTGCTTGAGGGGGAGCCTTGGGAAGAGCTTCTGGCCCAGCCCAGCCCGGGGGCCGGAGCCTGGGAGGTGAGCCAGGTGCGGCCCATCATCCTGAGGAGCGTCACCTCCCCGCCCGGAAGTGGTTCCGCAGGAAGTCACGGGGCTGAGGGTCTGCGAGGCAGGACCGAGGCGTGCGGGTCGGCAAGGGCCTGGGTCAGGCTCCTCTCCGGCCCCGGCGCTGCCCTGGCGCCCCGAGTGTCACCCCTCACCTGGGCAGCCCCTGCGGGGCCTGGAGAGCGCGGCCACCCGCCGGGTTCGCATTGGGAAGAGGCGCTGGGACCCCCAAGCTGCTTCTCCCCCAACTCGAGGAAGAGGTGCCCCCGCTCCAGGCCACGGCGTCGGTGGACACAGAAGCCCAGCGAGAGGTAGGTGCGGAGGCCACGGAAGCAGGCGGCCAGGGGCTGCCGGCAGCCTCCTCCGGGAGGAGTAAGTGGCGAATTTGGGAGCTCGTTGTGCCGCAATAAGGGGTGAAGGTGGAGAAACGGCGTCGGCTGGTCCCTGGGGCCGAGGAGGGCTGGGGTGGCTCTGAAGGTGGCGACGGGGTGAGACGTTGGAGGGAGGCCGGAGGCGGGAAGAAGGGGCGTCCCTGGGTCTGCTCCGTCCAACACTCGAAGCAGGAGACAGTCCCGGGGCCGCCGAGGGCGTGCGGCTGGTCCGAGTCGCCTGTATCCCCACCGAGCAGTTTCCTGGTTGTGAGGTTCTGCGCTGACGGGTCTCTGCACTGAGCTCATGAGAAACGTGTGTCCTTCCGCCCGCCGTGGTTTCCATGGACAAACCTGCTCTCGTTCTAAGAGCTTTTCTCCTGGATCAGGTCTCTTTTTCTCTGGCTGCTTTCACGGCGTGTCTTCGTCTTTGATTTTCCCGAAGGCTGGTTGTCACATGTCTTGGCTTGGGTTTCTTTGGGTTCATCCCGTTTGGGGTTTGCGATGGTTGGTTTATGTCCGGGTCACGCTGCCCGATACGTGGTCCACCATTGTCCTGGCTGTTTCTGTGCTGGTGTTTGCGGATGGTTAGCACTGAAGTCTGTGCACTTCGCGTGAAGCAGACGCCCTCCTGAATGGGGGCCGCACCGTGTCAGTTGGAGGCTGGAGCAGAGCAGAAGACGCCCCTTCCCCGAGGAGGAGGCAGGTCTGCAGCCAACACCTGTGACTTGAACCGCGGCGCCGGCTCTTCCCGCCTCTCCGGCCGCTGGGCACCTGGGTTCCCTGCAGCGTTGCCCGTGATACTGGGCGTGGAGCGGGGGACCAGGCAGAGCCCGTCTGTGCCTGCAGGGGGCGTGCTGACTCTCACAGAATGGAGCCGGGAAAGGCGTCCGCAAATGCACGGGAGAGATCAGGCGTGGTGGGCGGCAGGGTGAAAACCGACCCAGGTGGTGAGGAGGAGGGACTGCGGGTGGCAGGATGGAGGTCAGTAATCAGGGGAGGCTTCCCTGAGGCGGTGACATTTCAGCTGAGGGGAACGAGGAGCCCATTGTTCAAAGGCAGAGGGAACAGCATGTGCAAAGGTCCTGAGACAGGAATGAGCTTAAGGAAGGAAGAGGGGCAGAATGGGGGGAGCCAAGTGGTGAGGGGGAGGAAGGGAGGGAGTGAGGTCACACAGCGTGTCGGATCCAGGAGCGATGGCGGGGGGAGTGTGGTGGTGGGGGAGGAGGCTGGAGAAGTAGCACCAGCCTTGAATGGCTTCAGACCCATGCCAGGAGGCAGTGGCAGGCCCAGGAAAGAGAGAGGGAGGCTTGGACCAGGATGGTTGCCACAGCGACGCGAGGCAGGTAGGAGAGGTGTTTTGGAGATGGGGGGCTTGGCCTGGCCAGCTCGGTTGGAGGCCTCCAGGACTTTTCACATTTACAGAATAAGGTGAAATAAGCCCTGAAGCGAGCCCGGGAAGCCGCGGTCTTTCTGAAGAATGACATGGTCCCGCCTCCCTTCCCACCTGCGCTCATGTCCTCGCCCGGGGAGGGCTCCCTGGGTAGCCGTGTGACTCTCTCCGCTGCTGCATGCCCACAGGGGTGCCGCCGGGCAGCTCTGCCCACTCCGGGCGGCCACCTCCTTGCCAGTGATGGGTGCGGATGAGACGAACCCAGGCCACAGTGGGCCTTGGTGGGTGGTCCAAGCTCAAGGTGGAGGGCCCAGAAGTGGCTGTCCTGGGCCCCCGGTGCCCACCGTCCTGTGGGTGAGCATGTCCTGAGGGGGGAGGTGGGGAGGATGGGGTTGTGGCCGAGACCCGGGCTGCTGCTCACGCCTCGCTCTGGCTCCGTGTTTTACGAGCGTCTCTCAGCACACGCGCCGTGCGAGGCGCTGATCGCCCAATACCGACTCTTTGTCATGTTCGATGCTGCTCCCCGAGTCGCTGTGTCTCTATTCCGCTCCGTGCACCTCGCCGTACCGGTCGCCCTCCTCTCTCTCTCTCTCTCTCTCTCTCTCTCTCTCTCTCTCGCTGCCTCGTGTGGGATGTGTTTCTATTACCCGAGACGCAAGGCGTTTTCCAAGCAACGTGCTGACTCCCACACGCACGCGGCGGCCAGGCTCCTGCTCCGGGGGGTGGGGGGTGTCTCAGCTGCGGGAGCCTGAGGATCCTCCTCGCCCCCCCCTCCTGCAAGGGTCCCAGCCAGGCCTCCCAGGTGGGGCGCCCCGTCAGGCAGGGGGTGGGAAGGGTGGGGGGGCAGGGCGCCCGCCGGGTCTGCGTCTCGGGGCAGCCTCAGCGCGGAGGAGACGTTCTCTGGGAACGGTTGCTCCGGTGCCTCCATGGCTTCGAGCACAGCGAGGCGCGTCTAAGGGTTTGCAAACAGCTTTCCTGCCGCTGCGAAGGGTAAATTTCACCGCCTCTCGGTGGTTCCTGGGAGAAGTTATTCTTGGAAAAACGCTCTCCCCTTGGAAAGGCCATCGATCGCAGAGCGTTTGAAAGGAGGGAAGCTGTCGTCCCCCCAAACAGCTGTCTGCCGTGTGTCGGACAAACACGCCGTTAGTCCTGTTCTCGATCAGCACCCGCTGGCCTTCCTGTAGGAGCACGAGGGGCTGCTGCCTCGCGGTCTAGGACGGGAGCGGCCTCGGCCTTGCCAGCAGGGCCTGGCCAGGATCTCGGGGGGGGGGGGGAGAGGTGGGGGAAACAGGGGCCTCAAAAAGAGGGTCACATGTCCCATTGCTCAGGTGCCTGTGAGCTAAGAAGACAAACCTACCTGCAACCTCCCCCAGTGTGGGCCAGGGTCTCCACGTAGACGTCTCCGCTCGGAAAGGGGCAGCGAGGGGGCCCTCAGAGTGCAGGGGGCGCAGCAGCTCTGAGCCTCCCCCCGGGCGAATGTCTGGAACCCGACGCTCCTGCTGGGTGTGGCCTGCAGCCCCTGGTCCCCTGGGGCCCTGCTCCAGCCACAGGGAGTGATTTCCCCACCTCCCTCCTTACCCGCGTCCATCTGAGCAGGCCCGGGGCCCGCTGTCCCCGGCGGGGAGCAGCCTTCCTGCCCTCTCCCTGCCTGAAGGTCGAGGCTCGCCTTGTCTCAGAGGCGCACGCGGCCGCAGGGCTCTCGCAGGGTGGCCCCGGCTGCTGGGCACAGCCTCGCGCCCCTGGCGCTTGATCTGAGCTGGCGGCTGTGTTGTGCTGTGGGCTCTGGGTGGGGAGAGGCTGGCTGCTCTGATTCTAGTGCAGAACTTCCATCCACATGGTCGGGAGCCGCAGCCTGTCCCACCCCCGCGGGGTGTCCCCCCTCCCTCCCTCCCTCCTTCCCCAGGCACAGCTCCCCTCCTGCTCTGCGTCCCAAATCCCCCAGCCTTGCCCCCCAACACCCCCCCCCCTCCAGCCACAGCGGGGCTCCCTCAGGTCGGCTTCCCAAGCTCTAAGGTCACACAGGCGCAGAACGCCCAGGTCCTGAACCTCTGAGAACGTGTCTCAGGGTCTCCTGGGTCTTCGTCTCTCTGTGCCTGAGCCATGGCGGCTGCTCAGTCGCTGCTTGGGGAGTTTTATTGCCATCTGTGAAAAGAAGGGCTGTTGCCCAGAGGGTGTAGCTCAGTGGTTGAACGTCGGCCTAGGAAGCAGGAGGTCACGGTTGGATTCCCGGTCAAGGGCGTGTGCCCGGGTTGTGAGCTCAATCCCCAGTGGGGGGCAAGCGGGAGGCAGCTGATCCGTGATGCTCTCTCATC
>NW_005880637.1:0-6233 GCF_000147115.1 Myotis lucifugus | reverse complement strand
CCTTCAAGAGAACTGTGTTTTCAGCGAGGCTTCCAGAAACTCATCGAAGAATGTCCTGGAGAATAATGGATTGAAAATAATCTCCATATTTGACCCAGTGATCCCACTTCTAGGAATATATCCAAAGAAACTAGAAACACCAATCAGAAAGGATATATGCACCCCTATGTTCATAGCAGCACAATTTACCATAGCTAAGATTTGGAAACAGCCTAAGTGCCCATCAGCAGATGAGTGGATTAAAAAACTGTGGTACATCTACACAATGGAATACTATGCTGTGGTAAAAAAGAAGGAATTCTTTTTTAAAAAATATTTTTATTGATTTCAGAGAGGAAGGGAGAAGAAGGGAGAGGAAGAGAGAGATAGAAACATCAATGATGAGAGGGAATCATTGATTGGCTGCCTCCTACAGGTTGGACCAAGCCCACAACCCAGACATGTGCCCTTGACCGGAATAGAACCTGGGATCCTTCGGTCGGCAGGCTGACGCTCTATCCACCGAGCCAAACCGGCTAGGGCCAAAAAAAGAAGGAATTCTTACCATTTGCAACAGCATGGACGAACCTGGAGAGCATTATGCTAAGCGAAATAAGCCAGTCAGAGAAAGATAAATATCACATGATCTCACTCATTTATGGAATATAATGAACAACATAAACTGATGAACAAAAACAGATCCAGAGACAGAGAAGCATTGATCAGAACGTCAAACCTCAGAGGGAAAGTAGGGAAGGGTTGGGGTAAGGGGGAGAGATCAACCAAAGGACTTGTATGCATGCATATAAGCCTAACCAATGAACACAGACAACAGGGGGGTGAGGGCATGAGTGAGGGGGTGTTAATGGGGGATAAGGACACATATGTAATACCTTAATCCAGTGGTTCTCAACTTTCCTAATGCTTCGACCCTTTAATACAGTTCCTCATGTTGTGGTAACCCCCAACCATAAAATTATTTTCGTTGCTACTTCATAACTGTAATTTTGCTACTGTTATGGATCATAATGTAAAATATCTGATATACAGGATGTATTTTCATTGTCACAAATTGAACATAATTAAAGCATAGTGATTAATCCCAAAAACAATATGTAATTATATATGTGTTTTCCGATGGTCTTAGGCGACCCCTGTGAAAGGGTTGTTCGACCCCCAAAGGGGTCGCGACCCACAGGTTTGAGAACCGCTGCCTTAAATCAAATAAAAGAAATTTAAAAAGAAAAAAGAAAATAGTCTCCACAGAACAAACAAACTCATTACTACTTCAAGGGAGGGAAGGTTCCAGAGACAAAGCCCCCAATGACTCAGCTCCTGACACCCAAGAAGAACCAATGGCTGGGCAAAGCCGACGAAGGAAAGACACGCGGGCTGAGTGCGGCGTTCATTCCGCAGAGCCCAGGAGCAGGAGGTTCAGCCAAGAGGAGGAACGCTGGTGTCGAAGGAGCAGAGGTGAGATGCTAGAGAGGGGAAGGATCCGGGAGAAAGAGTGGACAAGAGCAGCTGGCCCGTGCCACCCAGCAATGTGCCGAGACAAAGGCGAGGTCTTGAGGAAGCTGAGAAGTTGACCTTCCACATCTGGGTCAGATCCACGCTTCCTATCAGTGAGGGAGAACCGGAGAAAGAAATAAGTCTTCAGAGGCAAGACTCAGAGATGCACTCAGAGACCTCTCCATCCCTTTCTCTCCTTGGCGTGAAGAGCGTGCTTGAGTTTCCCTGTAGCTTTCAATCTCCAAAAATACCTGCCCTATTTCTCATGGGAAAAGACCCTGGATAAAATAGCCCACGTTGCCCAGCGGTGTGGCTCAGTGGTTGAGTGTCGACCCATGAACCATAAGGTCAGGGTTCTGTTGCCAGTCAGGGCACATGCCCGGGTTGCGGGCTCGGTCCCCAGTATTGGGTGTGCAGGAGGCAGCCAATCAATGATTTTCTCATCACTGATGTTTCTCTGCCGCTCCCTTCCCTTCTCTGAAATCAATAAAAATATATTTTAAAAAAAACAGCCCAGGTTGCCGTTAAAATTCCCCAAGTGTTGATGAAAATAAACTTCCTCAAACTCCAATGTCGAACACCTTAGACTAAAACTTTCCAGTTCAACAGGGAAACAGCAAGCCAACCGAGGAAGAAATGTAATGTGACCTCTAATAAAACAGGCCGCACTGCTATAGAAGCTCCATGGAAAGGCTTGTTTCCAGGGGCTGAGCACAGATAAGGGAGGCATCTCATGGGGGCGGGGAGCACACAGGAAAGACTATACTGTCCCTGTCCCTCATTCCCAATAACGGGGAAGGGGGCGGGAGAGGAGAGGACGTTCTGCGTGTGTCTGGGTGGAGCAGGGTTGAGAGGATGGATTCCGAGTCCTACCCTCCAGGATTGAATTCTGCCTTTGCCACCAGGCATCTGAGCAAAGGCAAGCGTTTTTCCTTAATCCCCGTAAGCCTCAGCTTCCTCATTTGCCTGTGAAGATGCTCTAGCGAATGGAAGAGCTATGCACCGAGCCTGGCATCCAGGGGGCTTTCTCCACGTGTCCTTAGCAGTACCACACCACAGGGGTACGCGCCCACCTTTGCCCAGATGAATGGAGCACCCACATCCATCCCGAGGAATCCATGTCCATGGGCCATTCCTGAGTGAGACCCCGCCCCCTGGTCTTAGCACTGCTTTGGCCATCACTGATCCAGGGCACGGTATCGGAGTGGAGACTAGCGGGGACTTCTGATCAAGTCCCCTGCCCGGTCGGTGATTTCAGTAAGAAAGTGCAATCGAAACTAATATGAATTGGGTGCCCACTGGACAGCGGACAGGTTCAAAACACCTTGCCTACATCGTTCTTTTACTTCTTAGCTCAACTCAGCGAGGTGCTATTACTACTCTCAAACCCCGCCCCTGTTACAGGTGGAGAAACTGAGGCACAGAGGAGAGTGGCATCTTGCAAGGTAACTCCATTGGCAAGCTGCAACCCTCCTACGTGTAAGGAGTGTGGAGGCATCTGCCTGAGGGAAATATCTAACTTAAGTTGCAAATGCGATTTTCAAAGTGGTAGTGTTTCAGGGTATTTTTTCAGAATCATTCTGCTTTGCATGAGGACAAATCAAAGCGCTGAAAATAATCACTACTAATGTGAAGAAATTACTGTTTTCTTTGTTCAATCCACCGCTTCATGCCTAAGAGGTCTGCCTAATAAATAACTCTGGGTTGATTAGACCTTTGTCTTCTCTGACGCACGTAATTTTCTCTCCAGGAAATAGAAAAGGTCTTACGTCCTGGAGGTCACCCATTCCAGCTACAAAGTGGCTTTTTAAATCTAATTTCATTTAGAATCCACTTCCAGTTTAGGTTTCATTAGGGATCAAACAATACTGAGGTTTGAGAATGGCCAATTGACAAAAATATTAAGTCACAAAAATGAGGCCACAGCACCTACTATGGAGTTTTTAGGGTAAAAAGTGAACTCGCTGTTTTCCATAAGGGTTCCTACATGAAGCTCTTTTCCGTTTCACTTAGTTCCCTTTTACCGTGGCCAATCCCTAATTAGCCAGGTATAGATGAGCTATACTCCTTATGCCACAGTGGGGTTAACTCCAAAGAAACTGTACCCCAGCCCTTAGGTACTGCCCAACATAGAAAAAGCAAACTAATTTTAATCCTGAGTTGCAAATGGAAAGCAGGAGAAACACGAGCCTTAATCAGGTGTAGTGACCTATCGGAGAAGGAAATTTGCTGGGGGTGGAAACCGTTCTGCTATGTCAAAGCCAAATACACACAGTTTTTAGACCATTCGCACAACTTGCCTCCCCTGGGAGGAAAAAAGCAAAAGCACGTTTGTTCGGTGGGAGAAAAGGTGATCTGAAACTTTCTCTCTTACGCAGATGTTCCAACCCCTTCTGAATAATTCTGCGAACGTCATGCCTTCATCCAGGGTCCTCAAAACCCGCCTCCACCATCAGCTCTCTTCTCCCTGCTGTCTCGAA
Organism: Myotis lucifugus; assembly: GCF_000147115.1. Classification (NCBI taxonomy): domain Eukaryota; kingdom Metazoa; phylum Chordata; class Mammalia; order Chiroptera; family Vespertilionidae; genus Myotis; species Myotis lucifugus. The sequence continues at coordinate 2,262 of NW_005880637.1, read as the reverse complement.
CAGAAAACTCGGTGGCACATATGAGGCCATCGGGGGAGCCAGAAACCGTCTTTCCAGTAATGCGTATGGATGAATCAATTCTGTTTTCTGGAACCCAGCTAATGGACGTTCTATTTTTCTTGGGGTCTGTCATATACTCAACTTTTAGGAAAAGGAGGCCATTAACAAGAAACGAAGTGCATCCGGCTTATCTAGGACACTTACAAAGGCATCCAGGGGGTGACGGGAATAAGGTGGAGAGAGTTCATACCGGTGCTGGAGGCCATGCCGAAGCCCAAAAACTCAGTACAGTGGGCTAACATGTTTTAGAAATATTTTGTCTTAACTATGTGAAAACCTTAAGCACACTGTTTGGAAATACATGAAAATGGAAGCAGTAACTCTGGTTAGGGAGAGAAGGGGTGGTTTTTATTATTTAATTCCAAAGGTGGATATGAAATTATTTCCTAAAGATCTGGCACAGGATCTTAGTGGTGCTTGATGACAAGAGTTCAATCAACAAGACCGATTCCTTTCCCAGAGCATCAGCGAGGCTTTCCCTGTCTCCTGCAGGGCTCCCTCTATGACGTGGCCCTGTTGACCTTTAGCCTGGTGGCCATGGGCCTACTATCCTATAAAATAAAAGGCTAGGGAGACCAAGATGGCGGCATAGGTAAACACCGGAGATTGCTGCCGCAAACAACCACTTCAAAAATACAACTAAAAGATGGAACGGACATCACCCAGAACCACAGGAAGGCTGGCTGAGGAGAGACTCTTCAACTAGAAGGAAAGACAACAGCATACCGAGGCTCAGAGGAGGCACAGTGTGGAAAATACAAAGGTGAGGAGGTGCGCACGCAAAGCGGGCTGGTGGCTGAGGGCAAGGTTGTCGTTTTCAATCAGGAGGGAGTCTCAGACTCTGAGCTCCAGATCCGGGCGAGTCTCTAGGGACTCAGACTCAAACGGGAGAAGTGGGATTGTCTGGCATCAGTTGGAACGTGAGGGCAGCTTTCTCTCCGAGTTTGCAGCCGTTGCTGGGGTTCTGAGAAGCAGAGCCTCTGGGAACGGGACTGAGAGCAGCCATAACTGCTCCCTCCGCCCGCCCTGTGATCCCGCCCCACCCAAGCCCTGCGCAGAGCCATTTGCCGGATCGCCTCAGGCAAAGGCTAGATTAGCACCTCTCCAGAGGACAGAAGTTTTCCCCGAGGGAGACGCAGCTGATTCTCACAGCCAGTCGGCCTGGTGGTCAAATCCCTCTAGTATTAACTACAACAATCAAGGCTCAACTAGAACAAGACTGCGCACAAAGACCACAAGGGGGTGCACCAAGAAAGCATAAAAAATGCGGAGACAAAAAAACATGACAGAAATGGAGGATATAGAGCTAAAAAACGCAATTTTGAGGGCTTGCAATAATGTGCTACAAGCTGCCAATAAACTGGATGAGAGCCTCACGAAAACTAATGAGACCCTCGATGCTATGATAAAGAACCAACTGGAAATTAAGCATACACAGACAGAAATAAAGAATATTATACAGACACCCAATAGCAGACCAGAGGAGCGCAAGAATCAAGTCAAAGATTTGAAATGCGAAGAAGTAAAAAACACCCAACCGGAAAAGCAAAATGAAAAAAGAATCCGAAAATACGAAGATAGTGTAAGGAGCCTCTGGGACAGCTTCAAGCATACAAATATCAGAATTATAGGGGTGCCAGAAGATGAGAGACAGCAAGATATTGAAAACCTATTTGAAGAAATAATGGCAGAAAACTTCCCCCACCTGGTGAAAGAAATGGACTTACAGGTCCAAGAAGCGCAGAGAACCCCAAACAAAAGGAATCCAAAGAGGACCACACCAAGACACATCATAATTAAAATGCCAAGAGCAAAAGACAAAGAGAGAATCTTAAAAGCAGCAAGAGAAAGAGACTCAATTACCTACAAGGGAATACCCATACGACTGTCAGCTGATTTCTCAACAGAAACTTTGCAGGCCAGAAGGGAGTGGCAAGAAATATTCAAAGTGATGAATGCCAAGAACCTACAACCAAGATTACTTTATCCAGCAAAGCTATCATTCAGAATTGAAGGTCAGATAAAGAGCTTCACAGATAAGGAAAAGCTAAAGGAGTTCATCACCACTAAACCAGTATTATACGAAATGCTGAACGGTATCCTTTAAGAAGAGGAAGAAGAAAAAGGTAAAGATACAAATTGTGAACAACAAACATGCATCTATCAACAAGTGAATCTAAGAATCAAGTGAATAAATAATCT
>NW_005880636.1:0-6234 GCF_000147115.1 Myotis lucifugus | reverse complement strand
CACACACACACACACACACACACACACACACACACACACTCACACACTCACACACCAACCAACTTAATAAACTACATACAATCTCACCTTTGAATAGTGACACAAAAATCCTAGATTAAAAAATAATGCCCACTCAGGTGGTTGGGTGTGGTCCCCTACACTGAAAGGTTGCTGGTTCTAGTCCAGGTCCCCCACATGCCCAGGTTATGGGCTTGCTCCCCAGAGGGGGGCATGCAGGAGGCTGTCATATCAATGTTTTCTCTCTCTCTCTCTTTCCCTCTATCTCTAAAAATAAATTTTGAGAATTCATAAATCATTTTTCATATATATTAAAAGAATGATATGCCATGCCAACTTAAGCATTATTCCAAAAAAAATGCAAGGTTCAGTCTTCCTGAATGTTGTCTATACAGTATGTACCTAAACAAACAAGCAAAACTATCAACCCAAATCCAGCAATTTCACTTCTGTTTTATTGCTAAGGAATAAGTCAGAAAGATGTTCAAAAACACACATGGTCTTTATCATAGCATTATTTATAACAGTGAACATTCCCATTGTCCCTGTAAAGAAAATTTGTGGAAAAATATCCTATCCTTAGTATATAATGTATGGTAGAATGTTACAAGAGATGCAAGTAATATACACAAAGCAAAAAAAAATCCCAGTAGACTGCACAAATAAGGAAAGACTGCTGAAGAGGAGGCATTTAGGACGGGTCTCAAGGGATCAGTAGGATTTTAACGGATATGATTGGAAACACACAGAGATGTGTTTCTGGGTCAGGAAATGTGGAAGGAAGTAGTGAGAAATCAAACTGAAAAAGTAGAGTAGGTCCAGACCAGAAAGGTCATTAAATATAGATAGTAATAAATAAATCAGCAGAACAGAACTGAAAAGCCTGAAACAGAGTCAAGTATGTGAAAACCAATTATATGACAAACACAACATCCCAAATATTGTGGGGAAGGGAGTGTTAACAATACTAAAATAAATAGTTGCATTCCCTGTCTCACGCCCCAAACATGAATATTGTCCAGGTGGATCAAAGATCCAACTGTATAAAAATAATTGAAAATATTACTAGGAATACTGCAGAAAATATGGACATAAACATGGGTTTGTAGGTAATTTCATTTAAAAAAACAAAAATTCAGAAGTCATGAAGAAAACTACAGATGTTTGTTTCTCCTAAAAATGTTCATAGAATTATATCACAGAATTTTTCTGAGAAACAAAATCTTCATTATTCTAATACTCAGAACACTCGAAGAAATTAATTTAAACAATACAAACAGGGAAACAGAAAAAATGAAAGAAAAATTAGAAAAGTAACATAAGCAAACATCTCAGAAAAGCACATGCAAATGGCCAATAAATTACAAAGAGATGTTCAACCTTCCTAGAGTTCAGAGAAATATTAATTAAAGTATCAAATGCCATTTTTTACCTTTCAATACTGACAAAAATTAAACAATTAATCACACAAAATGGTGGCAAGGATATGGGGAAACAGTCTCATATATTATGGATAGGTGTGGAGACTGCCACTATATTATTGAAAAACAATCTGGCAGTACTTATTAAAATGAAGAATGTACATGCCCTTTGATCCATCAATTCCACTTTTGTGAATGCCTGCTGCAGAAAATAAAAGCAATAGTCCGTGATAGATGTGCAATGTTGTTTGTAGTAATATTGTTTCTTAGTGGCAAAGAAAGGAAACAAATCAAAACTGGGACTATGCTGAATGTTTAACTATAGGGAATGGCTGATTAAGTTCTGATACATCAATACAGTGGAATAATATGCAGCTATTAACCAGAGTAAGTCCTGAGTTGATCTTGAATTTGATCTTTTAATAAAAATAATAAACATCCAGCATATGAGCTACATGTTTAGACAAAACAAAAATATCATCCTATGTGTAAGTATGTTCATCATACAGAACAGATGAGAGATTACATGCAAACTGTATTTGTCGCTGCAGAAGGAAGATATTTTCAGGAGTGGAGGCCAAAAAAGATTCTTAATTCACTTAGTTCAAACTCTTGTTCAATCCCTTGCTATAAGTATTTATTATTTTTGTAATTTCACCGAATTACTTTTAAATAATTTTACAAAGGCTTTTAAAAATAAAGTATAATGTATTAACATGTATATGTATTGTCTATGAATTGCCTTCCTGAAATATGAAAGAAAGGGAACTGTCTTCCTTGGCATCTAACTATTTACTTATCAGACAATTCGCATGGAAAGTGAAATATGTCAACCAGCACACGGTCCTTAATTGTGATTACACTTTATTGCACTCAGCCTATTAAGTGCTTAAATTACCAGATAACAGAATCTGTGTTCCTAATAGTGGAAAGTATTAACGATAGTTTTGCTCCTTATCGTAGCCCAGTTCCCACAATTACATGGATGAAGGTTAATGGCTATATCCCTAGCAAGGCACGGCTGCGGAAATCTCAGGCAGTGCTGGAAATACCCAATGTGCAGCTGGATGATGCAGGCGTATATGAGTGCAGAGCTGAAAACTCGCGTGGAAAAAATTCCTTTCGTGGACAATTACAAGTATACAGTAAGTGTTCTCAGCAAAGCATGATGTTCTAGTCCCAGGACCCTAACTGAAAATGCAAATTACTTTGAACTAATTATTGTTTTTTAGAAACAAAAAACAAGATTTAATTTATGATAATACTTCTTTGGTGTGATACAGCATCATGTAAGATTATCCTACATCGAGAAATGATTTAAAATAAAAAGGAATGGGAATGATCAGGTTCTTTGTATAGCAAAGAGAGTTTATAAGAATGAGATGTTTTCCTGGCACCAAAGCTAATGTCCGGAAAGGTTAAGAATCTTTATTAATTTATTCTCACCCTTGGCCTGAGTAACAATTGTCAGGAGTAACAATGTATTGCCTATAAACTATATCCTGCTCAGCTGTCTTTTTTTAAAATAAAATTTTATTGGGACACAGCCACATTCATGTGCTTACATACTACATGTCATTGTTGCATGGCTATAGCAGAATTGAGCACTTGGAACAGAGAGGAGATAATGCAAAGCCCAAAAAATGTCTGCTCTCTTGACCTTTACAAAAAAACTTTGCTGACAATTCATACATCTGTATCATAACTAGCCTTTGTAGCCTGCAAGTGCTTATATTGTCCAAAAATGCCAAAGAGTCAACCAGGTTGTGTGTAAGAATTGGGAAAGCCTACTTCAAAAACATCTACAATTTCCTCTTAACATCTAAGGATCACAAATTGTATCTATTTTTCATATTTTTATAATAAACATTATACATAATGGGTAAGTGATATAATTCTATGTCTCAGGTGAGGACACTAAAAAAGAGAGGAATAGAATAATCCAGAATCTATATAACAAAAGCCTAAGTGACTGTTACAGTGGAACAACCAGAATGACTGGTCGCTATGATGTGCACTGACCACCAGGGGGCAGATGCTCAATGCAGGAACTGCCTCCTAGTTGTCAGTGCGCTCCCACGGGGGAAGCGCTGCTCAGCCAGAAACTGGGCTCATGGCTGGTGAGCGCAGCGGGGGTGGTGGGAGCCTTTCCCACCTCTATGGCAGCGCTAAGAAGCAGCAAGCTGAGTGGTAAGGAGCAGCATGCAGGCGGGCTGCAAGGAGTGAGGGGTCCCGTACTGCAAGAGGGATGTCCTACTGCTGGTTTAGGCCCGCTCCCTGTGGAGAGCAGCCTAAGCCAGCAGGCGGACATCCCCCGAGAGGTCCTGGACTGAGAGAGGACGCAGGCAAGGCCTCTAGTAGTGATATAAGCAAATACAGATGTTTCCAATATAAAATTATTGTCCAAATTACATATTCAGCTGAATCTTCCGAGCAACTATGACTGTCACTGTATCTCAAGATCAGTTATCCTAAATAGCTTAATGTTCTTCACAGGGACTCTTAAAGAGTATTTTGAAATATTAATATCTGAACTCAATCTGTTTTTTTTTTCTTTATCTCTTACCAACACCTTTAAGAATGCAGTACTTCAACCAAATTGACTATGCACATTTTATTCATTCATTCACTGATCTAATCATTGTTTATTAAGTGCCTATTACTGCTCGCAACAGAGCTTTGAAGAAACTCATGGTCCATTGGTTAGATGAAAAGCAAACTCCACCTTGGAGCTGACTATACTATCTGCTGTGATAAAGGCATGTGCAAAAGATTATAGGAGTACAGTCTACTGCATTCTACTGGGTTTAGGAAAAGCTTCCAGAGGATTTGTACCTTAAAGGCTAAACAGGGGACAGCATCCTAGAAAAAAGATACATGAAGTAATTTAGAAGTTTGTAAGATTGAAGCACTAGCCCTGGTTTGGTTATTTTTAGGCCATGGATATTATATTTGGATGAAATCTTCACAGATAAAAATCTGATCCCTAAAGACAAGTGTTCACCTAGTACTTTGCTACTCAAAACCACACACACACACACACACACACACACACACACACACACACACACAAATGCAATGAGTGCCTGTTACTGTTACTTTTAAGGCTATTTTGGAAAAATCCAAAATCTGTATTATGAAGAATGGTCCACACCTAAATAAGAATTAGATTTACAGTCTGGGATAGAAGCTCCTATGGGCACTACTCTACTTGCTCCCCTCCACATCCCAGCTACTTGATTGATAGGCAGTGGCAAATATTGCTAGAAAGAGTAGAAACAATTGCTTTTACTCGATATTATTTGTGTACCTTCTGGTGAGAGGATATGCTGCTAAGCAATAACTGTGGGCTCTCCTTGTCACGCACAATTAGGTGTGCACTATAGGCCAGCTGGGTACAGACAAACCTGCCCAAAGCATGCATCACTTTGATAGAAAATAATTAAGGTTGTTGACTGGAAAGAGAAACTGAGCTAGCCAGCTACGTTGGCATGTATTTCTGACCCTTTGGGAAGGTATCTTAGAAGAATGTGGCCTTTTGCTGTAGCCCATGTTTAGGCCGGTTTCCTGTCCTGCTTTGCCCCGGATGTCTACTGCATGGGGCATTTATGAACAGTGCTCTGTTTCACATCCAGAAATAACTGGCTTATTATAGGTTTACTCAACTTTTGTACTTTTAAAACTATTGTGTTTGACAGGAGGGCTTTTGCTCCTTACCCATCCAACTCTAAAATATAGAAAAAATCTTGGCTAACATTTCCACCTGACTGGCAGTTGCTACTGATTAACATGATGCATAAAGGTTCCACTGTATCCACAGATTGTACTTAAAATCGCCTCTCAGAATGGTCCTGTTGGAAGCTCTGTGACCTGAATTTCGAGTGTTGGAAGAAGTAGAGGCTGACCCTATCTATCTAAGTGGCCAATAGTCACACAGGACTGAAAACATAGTCTTTCCTCAGGTTCACTTTCTTTTCGGAAGGACAATTATGGGAGTGTTTTCAATGTTCAGTAGTTAGACGCAAAAGATGAACCAAGCTTCTAAGGCAACCTTTCTGGCCTCATCGTTTTGTCAAATCATTGAAAATGAGTGCTAATATTGGTGCTAGGTATAGATTTAGGCCACATATTTTATTGTTAATTACTCAGAATCTGTATTTTTAAACATACACCAAATAATACAACATAAATAAAGAGGTTTGTGTTAGTTAAATAAGTAAAAATTAAGGTAAACTTACATGTCTAATATTATATAAAATTTTTAATGTAGTAATAAAAATAAACTAGCAAAAAATTAAAACAAAATTTTGGTAAGAATTTGAATCTTAGAAAAACTGCATACTTATTCTGTGGAATATGCCTTTTGTTTATACTATAGAATAGTTTAATGGGTGAAATGATGTCTTTATTTTTTTTCTGTAGTTTCTGATGATTAATGAAAAACACCTTGTTTTAACCAGCCACACAAAATTTTTAGTCCTTATTTCCAATATAAGTGGAATCTTGCTTCATAGAGTTCTCAATCAAAATGAAAGAAAAAAAGAATGAGGATACAAAAGAAGAAAGGGGAAGGAGGAGGAAGACAGAGGAAAGAAGGAAGGTGGAAAGGAAGCTCAATTTCAAGCAGTTTTATACATAAGGAGATCCCTAATAGAGGGTATTTGTGTACAAAAAAATCTTATTACATAAAGATGTGCGATCTATGATTTTAAATATATGTCATGTACCCACCAACTAGTAATTTGTCATCCTGTAGAGCAAGGGCACTGTAGCTGATTGCTAAATAGTTTAAACT